>NC_084507.1:22656622-22809122 GCF_024500385.1 Phyllopteryx taeniolatus
AAGAATACAAGGTTGTTTTACATTTTTCTTCCGTTTCCATCACCCAGCGGTACAATCTTTTTTTGCAGTAAAAGAAACTACTAATCCAGAATTTGGATATTCGATGCTTGTGTACTGATACTGTATCATGACAGACAACGATACATATGACAATACATTGCAATATTGATATTGCAGCTATGCTACATGATGATAACAGAAAAGAAAAAAATGAAGGAAATAAAAATATAGTTTGATCAATTATCTAATATGTATACTGACATTTGACACGAGTGTATTGACACTGTGTGGTGTCAAAATCCCTTTGATCTGTGTCCGTATGTATTGTCTTTACTATTCCAAATGGTTTGTTTACACTCGGACCAGTGTACACTATTTGCTCTGACACCAAACAATTCTAACAATAATGAGGTTTGATTGTTATGCACAGGGTGTATACAGACGTTTATTAAAAATTCATTTTTTAATGTCAATATTTGTTTTCCATTTCCATGAGATGAGTGACAACATAGATGATGGTGGTGTTTCATACCGTATCTGATTCGTAACAGACAGTGATAGCTTACATTGCGATATTGATATTTTGTCCCTCCTCTTAAAATAATTTAAAAAAAAATAATTACACCCAATTAAAAAGAATTTTTCTGAAAAATAAATCTCCTAATGGCGGCACGGTGGGCGACTGGTTAGAGCGTCAGCCTCACAGTTCTGAGGACCCGGGTTCAATCCCCGGCCCCGCCTGTGTGGAGTTTGCATGTTCTCCCCGTGCCTGCGTGGGTTTTCTCCGGGCACTCCGCTTTCCTCCCGCATCCCAAAAACATGCATTCATTGGAGACTCTAAATTGCCCGTAGGCATGACTGTGAGTGCGAATGGTTGTTTGTTTCTAAGTGCCCTGCGATTGGCTGGCAACCAGTTCAGGGTGAAGCCCGCCTCCTGCCCGATGACAGCTGGGATAGGCTCCAGCACGCCCGCGACCCGCGTGAGGAGAAGCGGCTCAGAAAATGGATGGATGGATAAAACTCCTAATCCTGAAATTTTGATATTTGATCCTGGCGTATCGATACCGTATTGTGACAGACAACAACACGATACATGGTGATATCGTTATTTTGTCCCACGCTCTTAAAAAGAGTGGATGTTTTTTGTTTGTTTCCATCATACAGGAACAACATTGACGTTTGATGCTGGTGTAAAAGAAAATACAAATCAATGCTGCTGTCGCGATACTGTACTGAAACAGACAACGACACGATGCATCGTCATTATTTTGTCCCACACTCTTCAAATGAGCGATACATATATTTTTTTGGTTTCCATCACAAAGCGACAATACCGACATTTGATCTGGTGTATTTATACCGTGTTGTGATTGCAATATTTTGTCCCATCCATCCATCCATCCATTTTCTGAGCCACTTATCGTCACAAGGGTCGCGGGAGTGCTGGAGCCTATCCCAGCTGTCATCGGGCAGGAGGCGGGGTACACCCTGAACTGGTTGCCAGCCAATCGCAGGGCACATACAAACAAACAATCATTCGCACTCACATTCACACCTACGGGCAATTTAGAGTCTTCAATTAACCTACCATGTTTTTGGGACGTGGGAGGGAACCGGAGTCCCCGGAAAAAACCCACGCAGGCATGGGGAGAACATGCAAACAGCCACGATTAATGGCAAAATCAAAAAAGAAGAAAAATGACAGAAGTAAAACGGAAATAATGACTGACTAATGAAATATAAAAAATATCGACATTTGAGATGGTGACAAAAAACAACAACTTTGATGTGCGTGTGTGACATGTATTATGACTCGACAAACATCACCCTTCATTACTATTCAAAGCGGCGTCTTCTCTATTTGCTCTGACACCTAAAAAAGACGAAACCGCAATTGCAGTCATAATAATGAGTTTTGATTGACAGCACATCCTGTTTTTGCCCGGCGCGCGTTCACGAGGCGACACAATTTGCGTGCGCGTGTACGTATGACTTGTGGCAGTCGCGGCGTGAACGTCCCAACTGCTGCTCGCACATTTGTTGTACACCGAAAGAAGGAAGGTCTCCTCCCCCGGTGCTGCTGCGGGCGGAGGTGGTGGTGTTGGGCTCCCTTTCTTTTGTGAGGGCCCTCCAAAGTTTGCAAGTAAAGTTGGTGTCCCCAGCTGGCTGGCTAGGTAGCTGGCTAGGTGGCTATCTGGAGCTAACTAGCCGGAGCAGCTGTGAACTCACCGACCGCCCCCCTACCCCCCCCCCCCCCCCCCCCCCCCTTGCATGGGACAGCCACAACGCCGCTGACGAACCGGAGCTCCCCCGGTGACTATAACCGCGGGGAGGTGAGCCGTTAAAAGCGGCACGTATCCACCCGTCTGGTTTGTATTTTGGCTCAATAGCTCGCTACATGCTCGGTCCGATGTCACGGTGTCGCGTGCCGACACCGCCAGTGGTTCCTCCGCCGTCGCCCCGCGTTCACGCCTCCGCTCCGAGCACCCGGCGGCGGATGATCGAGAAGCAGCACCCCGCGGGGATGTACCAAAGCAGGAAATTGGACTAAATCCGAACCAGGAGGATTTTTGGAACCGTGTGTGTGTGTGTGTGTGAGCGAGCAGAGGGAGAGAGAGAGAGAGTGTGTGTGTGTTTGTGTGCGCGCGCGCGCGCGCGCGCCCATGGCGGAGTTCGAGGAGGACGGGGCCAGCCTGCTGGATCACGCGGCGGCCGAGGTGGGCGTGCAGGCGGCGGTGAAGACGCCCGGCGAGGGCTCGGTGTCGAACGGCGACTGTGGAATGTGTGAAGACAACATGGTCGGCCAAGGTGGCGGCGGCGGCGGCGGCAGGGGCGTGGAAGCCTTCGTCGAGCCCGACAACAAGGCGGACATGCCCCGTAGGAGCAGCATCATCAAGGTGGGTAGAAATATGGAAGTCAGCTTCCACCTGTGCTCCAGGAAAACCTTTTTGATCATTTCCACTCATGACTTTCATACTAACACATACCCATGAGCATGACACCTTGAATGGCTTCCTTGCACCAGTAAGTACAATGTGTACTTTAAACTATTTTGCAAACATTAGTCAAATTTCATCTTGCCTAACAGGTAGCAAAGATGATGACAGCACACACAAGTCCAGCCTCTCGCATGTCGAAACCCGCTGAAGACGATTCCAGCAACCAGTAATGATGTTTTGTTCTACTGTTGCCACAATACTCGGCTTCAAATGAGATACATGGAAAAGTGACTTGTTCAGGGGCGGCCCATGCATTTGGTACCTCGGATTTAGACGACCCCTTGCCCATCTCAATAGTACCGCTATCTCGTCGCAAACCATCAGTACTACATACTCTCCAAGACACTGATTATTAAATGTAATCATGTGTACAGATCGCTGCAGGTGTGTTTTGCTACTCGAACATGGCTGTAACAAGTTTTTCTCTGACCTACCAACCAGAGGATGCAAAAATGTGATGTCACCAAGGGGCCAGCTAGTTGGCCCTGTGAGGATGATTTTGAAAACAGTCCCATTGCTAATGTAGTTTAAATCACATGGGTCAGTACCACTGATTGTGAAGAACATGGGCAAATTAGATTGAGGCACACACACACACACACACACACATTGAGGCTGAAATCTGATTTGAAAGTTTTGGTTGTAAATGTAGGTAAGGGCTTCTACTGTACCTACGATCAAGGCATGTTCCTGAAGGGTGTTTGTCTCTTGAATTATTCCTAAGCCGGAAGGGGTTTATTATATATAAACACAAAACACCAGTATTTTTTCATGGCTAAAATTGAGGCAGAGGTAGTACCACTGTCGTCATTCAGGAATGGTACATTTGCAGCTCTTTCCTTCTTCCATGGTTTTAGGAGCAACCTCCAACTGTTTCTGGTGCAGCGCCATCTGCAATTGCAGTTAAAAATGACACCCACCTCGCGAAGCAATGTTTAGATAAGTTTTCCTGATGGTCAAAGGTTTCAGAGCCAGATCTGGTGGTCTCCAAATTTTATATCTAGGTAACACCTTGACAGAGGAGTTACAAACAGGTTGAGCACAAGCGAACAGTTGTTACCAAACTAATGCTGCAGCGATGGTGCGGTGTGCATTTGGCGCAGTACAACCTGTGGAAATATTGCGAACAAAAGTTTTGCTAACACGGCAGTCCGAATGACCGAATGTTCGAAATCTGAATGTTTGTATGTAGGGCACTGTCTTTTTGTTTGTTGTTGGAGTGCTTTCCCATCAAATATGAAGTTCGACAACCAAATCAATTTGTCTTTATTTTCGTAAAGGCATTTGTGAGCTTGCCCTTCTCAATTTGCTGAAATGGCAAGTCAAATTTATGCTATTTTAAATAATAAAAGCTCCTCGAGCGAGTTTCTCCGCCCAACGACTTGGCAGCTAGGGTGAGTCAAGATTGAGTCATTTGTAAGCGATTGCCAGAGTCCGTAGAGCTGCACTGAGTTTTGTTGACTGTAGAGATTAGCATTAATGAACAGCATCAGGCTTCTGATAACCGGCACGTACCAATTGGTAGGTCGGTGAAGTCGTCGACACGGTGGGTGGGTGTGTGTTTGTTGTTTGGCGACCTGTACAGTACACTGCATCGGCACACCACTTGACAGTGTGCGAAGTGTAATAATTTTGATGTTAAGTCATCTGTGAACTGTTTTTAATTGTGAAACAAATGCACAATAAGTCTCCTTTTAATGTGCTTTTCATCTGACTAAACTTCATGCGAGAATTGCAAGAATTTGTGCATAATACTCGTGTGTGTGTGTGGTTTCACTCGCTTGGTTCATCATGTAGTGTTGGCGGAGGGTTAATAACTGAGCCCAGTTCAAGGAAGTTTGGCCATTGTCTGTTTATCCATCCCAGATTTGCAAAATGTTCTCTTACAAGTCAATTTCAAACTCTCTTCTGTTCATGTGATGTCTCTCTTTTGGTTGTTATGAGAGGGGGTGCCACGTCAAATGGCTACATGACAGTAGGCACAGGGCGTAAAAGTTAATTAACTGTGCGGAATTGCAGTTCAGGCGAGAGATTTAGCAATCGATTAGTTGAACATTCATCTTCTCCTGTAGCCCATCCGGATGACAACCATGCGTGTTGTATTTAAGGTTTCCCGTGTTTTACACTGGCATACTTTATGAAAAACATACCACAAGCGATGGTTTACGGCATCATTCATCTCCAAATCAAACTACCTGAAAACATGGGAGTTTGTAAGTTTTCCTGACAAATGAATAACTTATTCACTACCAGCCGCTTTCAAAGCCCCATATTGCCAGTTCTAGAGAATTCCGACTGATCTTTCAAGACTCACAGAATACTGTGTTCCGTGACTAGGCCTTCCACAAAAGCACATTTTTTAGGATGATCTATTTCCCCCCAAACTCACGATAAACAATAGTATCTTTTTTTTTGTTAATGCCACTGAGATGATAATATAAGAGCATCATAATTCAAGTACATCCTTTTTAAGAACAATTCACTTTTAATTTGAAAGACTATTGAACATTGGCATTGAAATGTAGAACAATAAATAAAATATCTTAGATAAATACAAAAAAAAAAAATGTCTGTCCACACGCTGGCTGTCACGTCTTGAGTTTTTTTTTTTCTTTCTTTCCCCTCGCTCTCCCGTCCGAGCACTCGCGTCCGACAACTAGGCCCCCACAAGCGGCCACACCAGCACAAAGCCCCCGGTCCACACGCTGGCTGTCAAGTCGGACTCTTCCCCCCACGGACCCTATCCCCTCCTGGCGCTATCACCTTTCTCACCGTGACATCACAGCCAGCCTGAAGCGCCTGTCCACACGCAAGCTGTCACGTTGGACCCCCCCCCCTACGCAATTGCGCCAGATAAACGCTTAGGTGAACAAAGGCGTTCAAGTTCTTTCATAGTTTGGGCCCGATTTTGCCGTGCCCCAAAAAAATCAGGTAAACTGTAATGGTGATAATGCTATATCTCGATAATAGAGTATTCCATAGTTGTCAGTCTTTACACATTTTCAGTAATTATCTTCAAATGTGTATGTCTTTAGAAACAAATCTCTCAATTCACTTTACAGGGGTTTTAAAGCTGGAGTTTATGTCATTTCCCAATGAATTAATGGCCTGACTTGTATACCAATGACAGTTTCTGTCGACGCCATAGAAACGGACGCTGAGCACTCCCTGTTCATGATTCTTTTATCTTAATTATTCTGGTGTGCTGCTACTGTCCACTTTGCCGTTGTTATAGGCCGGCGACTATATTGTTGAGATTCATTGAGGTAATATTGACATGAATATCGTGTAAAAGACCCAAAAAATCTCTTGCTGCCAGAGAATTTCCCAGGCTGGCAAAGTGCAGTTTAATCTCTCTGGTATTTACCTCCCCTGAGCTATATACTTTCTGAATGAATAATAGACCCACTTCATGGCCTCTTTTTTAAAATTATTATTATTTATTTATTTAAAAAAAGAGAAGATTTTGATGCAACTACCACAAATTGACTCTGTTGCTGCTCTCATTCCAGTCCAGAAGTTTCCACGCGAAGCATCGTCAGTCACTGCCACACATTCAAATGCCTTTTTTTTTTTTTTTTTTTTTTTTTACCCTCCAAAGCTGCAATGCTCAGTGGCCTGAAAACAAAACAACAAAACAAGAGTCCCCTAATCACACAATACCATCGAGAGCCCCTGTGAATCTGCACGGGAGATAATTGGTATGCGTGATGAGTCAGTTTTGAAATCATGGTGTGCTTTTGTGGCCTTTTGCTTTGCCAACACAGATGGATAAACATTGCATGAGTCACTTCACGCCCAGCCATACTCAAATGTGACGTTAAAATGACAGTAAGACAACACTTAAAGGAATAACAGCCTAAAAACTGACGCACGCCATTGTGTTATGTCAATACTTCAATTGTATTGTCCTCTGTCTTATTTCACGAGATAGGAGAACTACTATGCCCAATCCGTCTGATTTCAACACAGCTGTTTACGTATTAAAGTCATTTATAAAATATTTTTTTTCAGCGATTACTGTTTCACCTGGTCAAGTAAAAGATACGGTGGATATAAAAAGGTCTTTTTGGGTTCATGATGCTGCCACCACCATGCTTCACTGGAGGTGTGGTGTTCTTTTGGTGATGAACAGTGTTGGTTGTGCCAAACACACTTTTTGGAACTATGGCCAAAATGTTAAACTGAGGTTTCATCAGACCATAACACATTTTCCCATGTGTTTGAGAGATTTTGTTTTCGTCCATTTTAAATTGTAAAGGTTATACATAGGTCAAATTATTGATGGAAAGCGTTTTGAAATAATCTTTTTTTATGTCACTAAAACCTGGCACTTCAACATGGTTGTGTAGACTTTTTTTTATTATATCCACTGTGAATACAAAAAAAAACAAAAAACGTTCAGGGTGACCATAAAGTCTTCTTTCTGACTGAAATTAATCCGAAACAAAATTTCATGAACCTGTACATTTCATTTGCAATGAGATGAAAAATGTATCAATTGAATGAATAACATTGATGTAATGAGCTGTTGTAATACATTTTTCAAATTGTAGAGAGACTTTATGGACACCCTTTATATAAGAGATGCATCCTTGAAAAGAATTTGCTCCGTGTTGAAATCTGGATAATTTTGGTCTCTGGATAAATTAATGGAACAATTAAAGAGGGTGTTTGCAGTGTTAAAACTGCCAGCACCATTTGGATGTAACTTCACTTCACTTGTCCCTCTCAGCGTCGAGTCTCTTACTAAAACAGTGCTCCTCAATTGTGTACAAGACGCGCACTGTAAACAAGCTGACGTAAGCCATGGCTGCTACATTGGTAGCGTGACTTATTCGTAATGGAGTGTTTCTTCACTAAATGTTATTACTTTCAAGTTTTATTTTGGGGAATGTATAATCAATTAAAAATCAAAAAGAGGTGACAAACTTACCTGTCGAGCAGAAATGGTGCTAATTGCTTGTTGCTCCTGAATCCTCTCACCTGCCTGAAGTCCAATCGCCCTCCTTCTGTTTGCTAGCCTTAGCAAGCCTAGTTGTTGCCAAATGAGGTGGATAAACCACCATAGTTCCAGCAAAGCTCCTGAAGCCCAACGTAACAGGTCAGCGTGAGACTGTGTGGGGGTGTGCCCGCTATGAGTGTGCTTGCTAATTGCGTGGCACCTTGTGAGTGACACGTTCGGTCTCTCTTTGGCTGTTTTTACCTTTGGTGTGGTGGTTAAGGTCCAAGATGGATGATGTTTTTGTTTTTTTCCCACAGATAATTTGTCATGTTACTGTCAGGTTATGCTGACAGTTTTGACAAATATGAAAAGTTTTTTTGTTGTTGTTTTGTTTTTGAAAATTATGAACTCCCTTTAATTTTTTTACTGTTTTAGATCAATTTTGGGTGGCAGAAATACAAAATTCGTATTAGTGGTGAATGTTCGAAAATATTTGCTCCTTGGAAGAATCTGGATACGTTCGGACACCGGATAGTGTAACAATTCCTATTTGTTTCAATTTTACATTCATTTTAGAGGGCAGACAATTGCAACTTTTTTTTTTTTTTTTTAAAAACAATTCTTGCAAAACGGTAGGTGGAATTTCAAGCTCAACCACTTCACATTGAAATCCAAAAGCCAACTGTCATATAACGGTAGCGTAAGCTTAAATCTTTTCTTTTTAGGAAAGTGCAAAAATAAGTTTGTCCTCCTTTGTAGGAAATTGCGACTTGTAACAGTTTTCATATTCAATTACGTAAGCCACCTGTCATGACATTAAAAACAACTGAAATTGAAGTTTTGTGGTTCAAATTTTTCACACGATTCACTTTGTCTTTGTAGGTGTCACTGTCACAATATTTACCGTGATAATTACAATCATCCACACCAAACCAAACACTGCAGGACTGTTTTCCTTGACACTGCAGCAAACCAGTCTGGCTTGAATTGCCCTATTCTTCTATTGTTTACTCGGGAGTTGTGAAGACAATTTAGCCTCCAGCTATTTAAAAGCAACATCATCTCATTGATTCATTAAATCAACAAATGGACACATTGCTTTCACCTTGTGGGCTTTATGCTAGCCACTTGTGTCCACCTCACTTCCTTTTTATCAATTTGCTTTTAATACATTTTCCAAATGTAATGAAACTTCCAAAGGTTGGGGTTTTTGTCAGATTTTATTATTTACAACTTCAGCTCTTTAGCTATAACAATGATATCCTGTCTACATCAAATTGTACCTTTTGGCTCTATTGTGGCCACATAGAGCCAGTTGAAACCATGAAAACATTTTTTTTTTAATTCCTTATTTACTTGATTGAATCATACAATTGAATTAAAAAGTTTCATTCTAGACTTGAACATTTTAGTTTTTTTTTGTTTGTTTTTTTGTTATCAGGTTTTAAGCATAAGCAAGACTTAGCCAGCCAACTGTACCAATACAGTATTTACAGTATGTTGTTTTAACATCATACTTAGTGGTATGAAAAAGCGTTTGCCCCCTTCCTGATTTCTTTTTTGGGATGTTTGTCATACTTAAATGTTTCCCATCTCCAACAAATTAAAATATTAGTCAAAGACGAAAAAATCCAAACCAACATGGCCCTGTGTGAAAAAGTGATTGCGCCCTAAACCTAATAACTGGTTGGCCCACCCTGAGCAGCAACAACTGTAATCAAGCTTTTGCCATAACTTGCAATGAGTCTCTTACAAAGCTGTGGGGGAATTTTGGCCCACTCAATCTTTGCAGAATTGTTGGAATTCAGCCACATCGGAGGGTTTTCAAGCCTTTTGAAAGTCATGCAGCAGCATCTCAATAGGATTCAGGTCACTCCAAAGTCTTCATTTACTTTTTATGCAACCATTCAGAGGTGGACTTGATTGTGTGTTTTGGATCATTGTCCTGCTGCGGAACCCAAGTTCGTTTCAGTTTGAGGTCACGAACTCATGGCCGGACATTGTCCTTCAGGATTTTGTGGTACACAGCGGACTTCATGGTTCCATTTATCACAGCAAGTCTTCCAGGTCCGGAAGTAGCAAAACACACCCACACCATCACACTACCACCACCATATTTGACTGTTGCTATGATGTTCTTTTTCTGAAATGTGCTGTTACATTTGCGCCAGATGTAATAGAACACACAGCTTCCAAAAAGTTCAACCTTTGGCTTGTCACACCACAGAGTATTTTCCCAAAAGCCTTGGGGATCATCCAAAAATTGAGATGAGCATTCATGTTCATTTTGCTCAGCAGTGGTTTTTGTCTTGCAACTCTCCCTTGCCGGCCATTTTGCCCAGTCTCTTTCTTATGGTGGAGTCATGAACACTGACCTTATCCGAATCAAGTGAGGCCTGGAGTTTTTGGGATGTTGTAGTGGGGTCTTTTGTGACTGCATGGAGGAGTCGTCGCTGCGCGCTTGGGTTATTTTTAACCACTCCCCAACCATGCGTAGTTTTAAAGAATAAAAGATCATGACACATCTTCAAAATTGGACTCGGCTGAAAGTGTAGTGAAATTGAACAAGGCCTGAGGGTTCAATTTAAACATTCATTTCACTCCCGTGAAGTGATGATGGAGGATGTGGTGAGCAAAACGCAAACCGCGTTCTATAGTATCGATTCCGCGACAACAACAGGGGTGTGACTTCTGGACTGCATTTGTATACCACACGACGACAGCAAAAGACAGTGTTTGCTGGCCCCGCGTGTTTACTGTCTGCAGTGTGAAAAGATAGAACTGGTCCATCTGGCTGCCTGCGTTAAAACACTTGCAAATTAGCAGGTGTTTGATCATGGCGATGGCCACCTTTGCATTTTTCATTCCTGCTCACAAGAGAAAACAACTTATCTATTAAAGAATTTGAAAAGTGAATTAATGTGAACTAGGCATCCGTATTCAAGAGCTCTGCTGTTTAAGCGTTGTATTTTTTCTATTTTTTTTTGTCATTTGGTGTTTGTTGTCCCTTGTGTGGACTCGTGGTGGACTGTTTTCAGAAGCAGCGAGACATTAATTGAAGGAGAATGTCAGTGCGTGACTGTTGCATCATGCACGCAACAGGCTTACAGCAGCACCGTTCCTGATGATGGGAATTGTCATATACAATTGGACATATGGCAAGTGGTAAAAAAGGAGATTGGAGACATTCTTTCTGGATGTGTGTTATTTGACAACGATCGCTACAGTCACTCGTTTACTTTGAACTTTGCTGTGGCGAACGGGAGTGGGGTCATGCACGCAGTGATCGCAGCAGCTATCGCCTGGTGAAGGGAGACTCCAGACATCTTCTTTCAGCTATAATCACTTCATACAATAAAGAGCATGTATGAATGTTCAGAAAATCAATCTGACACTCTCACTGCGCTCTGAGAGTGCAGTGTTCAGAGAGGATTTCAGAGGGATAGTCTAAAGTGAACGGGCTTCATGCTGGCGTGGCGGCTTTAGAGCGCCTCGTTGTCACGGTGTGGAAAAGCTGCTCAAGGACTCAGTGGCCAGCCACCGGAGGCTTTGAGTGGATATATTTTTGCGTCTCAAACATGTAAGAAATGGGAAGTGAAGAAAGTAGCATCCATTTTTTTCCAGGTTGTAGTGCTTGTAGCAACGTGACAAGTGGCCACCAAATTTTCTAAAAACCTGGAATGAGCACTTCAAATACCTGTAAAATCCTCCATAACAAATAAAATCAGGAAAAAACCAATTGTTTTACTGCCCATACTGCTCTTTTCATGACTAATGTTCCCTTTGCAGTATTTAAGTCAAGTTTTTCGGGCATGTGACGCTGTTTGAAACGCCATGGTAATTTTGACGTGTTGACTTGGAGAACCTCTCGGAATTTTGGCCCCCATGAGCTCATTGGTGGAATTTATTTATTTATTTTTTGACTGAAATTTTGCCCAATCAGAGAGCAGGGTTGAGGAGATATGCAGTTCATGGTTTACCCTTATTTGAAGAGAACATGATTTTTCACCATTTTTATGTCTCAATTTTTTTTTAATCATTTAAATTTGGCAGCGTTGTTAACATTCTCCTCTGGTATGTCTAGATGACATTTATTTTCGCTTTAGAGGGACTTTAATCTCGCTCTTTGTTGATCAAGGGATATAAATCAAATGTTCATCGCTGGTAGCTCCCATCTCGCTTCCTTCCCCCCCCCCCCCCCCCCCCCCCCCCCCCCCACCTTTCCCATTCATGAATGGGGTCTCATGCTGATGTTGATAAACGTCTACATTGAGCATTCATAAGCCAGTCACACAGCTGACGCTTGTCTCATCTCATGTGACCGTCACGTCCTGGCTCCGAGAAGACCAAGGTGTTTTGTTTATTCAGCACAACAAGTTGTGTGTTTATTAATTTATTTCCAACCCCCAACTCTTGAGAGAGGGTCTCGTTGTCACTTCCTGTGTTCGGGCGTATGCCAGGTGTGGGAACCGCTGGCATGTTGGAGATGTTCTTGCAACTGTTGCTGATGTGTGTGTGTGTGTGTGTGTGCACATTGCTTATTCTTGCATCAGCTGGAGTGTTAACTGAGTTACACAAGTGTTCCTCGCCTCACCCTCTCGTTTCCTGGATTGCTCAAATGGCCCCCCCCCCCCCCCCCCCCGCCTTAGAAAAACTATTTGCATTAGAAAATGTAAGGGAACGATGCCTAGGAGGGAGTAGATCGGTGAGACAGGACAGGAAAAACAATTCTGACCTTAAGGAAGTGGAGGTTAATCTACAGGAAGTAGACACAAACCATTAGCACGCCGCTGTTTTGACTCTGCGTTAACATGCTTGCATTCTTTCCCCTGGTCATAAGGATGATGTACGCTCATGCATTTAACGATTGAATTCATACACTCAGCAAGTGGAATGTGACTTGTTGTTAGTCAACATTAGTGGTAAGTATGCCTGTGTAAGATCACAATGTACAGATATTGAATAATCTAGATGGATTTATAGAGTTTGGGGGAGGGGGCGACGACAGTTCTCAGATACTTTAAAAGTAAAAAAAGAAATTCTTAAAATTTCCTGAATCAAGACCTTCACTATCCTTAAAAGGGACACTTGTACTCTGAAAGGGTCTTAAAATGCCACAGACACAATTTTCAACAAATATTCTTTGGAAAACATGTTAAATAATTGGACATTATTTACTGTTTCATAATTGTTTTATAGATCAAGAATATTAGTACAAAAATTGCGAACTGTCCTTTTATGTTGGGCATCAAGTTGACACACATTGTTTTTTTAAAAAAATGTAATTGGTACGGTAAACACCAATGTAACACATTTTTTGATGGTTAAACACACAGCTGGCCCCTAGTGACACATGGACATTTTTTGATGTACTAGTAAACAAAAGATTGGTATAAGCCAAAATTGCCCAATCCTAATATATTTTATTTATTAAAATGTGTTGTTTTTATTTGGCTTCCTTAAACCTGAGGATTCTGTCCATAAGAACAGGAAAAGTTTGACTTTAGTTGTTGTAAGTGGTGATAAAAATCCATAAAACACTTACTATCAAAGAATCCTATGAGTTTGACGATACAGTATTAGACTACGGAGATTTGGATCCTTTTCATTGAACACCCAAACGGAAATGAGCAGCAAAAGAGCATTTACCTGACAGCTGGAGAGCAATTTTACTTTCCCTGAACTCCGCAAAGTTCCCAATATATATGTTTGCCCTTGTGCTGAACCTGCTGCTGTGGCGACGAGGGGGAAATAAAAAAAGGGGGGGGGAAAAAAAGGAACTGGGTTCACTGAAAATGTCAACGCCGCCTGGAGAATTTGAGTTGATTCGTGTGGGTAACTTTTCTCTCCTGAAAGGAACTTCAGTAATGTACAGTGACAGGTGCTGGTAGTGTGTCGCTAACGTCAGATGTGCAAAATATGTTCACAGTTCAGGAGATGACTAGGCTGCTGGCAGTTTTGGATGTAAAGAAGACATGTTACTCTTTTTTTTTTTCACAATAGGAACTGTTTCACAATATGAAACAGTTCCTATGTAACTCAATCTACTTGCTTTTGTCAAAATACCCCAAGGATAATTAATTATAGCATGCTATTTCTAAATGAGGCAGGTTTGAGCGGGTGGTCCTGTCTCATGCAAATGAACCCACCATAACCCCACACCATATATTGCTAGGCCAGTGCAAGTACAGATTTCATTACCATGATAACTCGGGGCAGAGTTAGTGGGCCGAGCCCCCAATGTAACAAAAAGTGATTGCGGACTACAAAAGCATGTGCTAGCCCTACAAAGACAACATTTAACATTTTTCCTCGTTGAGGCAACACTTCATCACCAAGCCACCAGATTACACTTAGTGTAGTGGATCTATGCATTTGGTGCATAAAGCGGACACATTGACGAGAAAAAATAGCGACCCCATCCCCCAAACCCCACTGCATTGGCAACTTCACAGAGCAGTCAAGTATTTGCCACTTAGCAGAAACTAATCTGTGCATCCAACAAAACTCAATCCAGCTCAGTTTACCTGTTAGTGTTTTGCGCAGTGTTGTCCGGTTGAGGCTTGAGTGGCTCTGGATCTTGTCAATGTCAAACTCATCGTGGGGGCAGTTACTCTATAAATCAGTTTGTGACATCACAGTAACCGCCCCCACAATGAGTCAAAATTCATAATAACTTGCTCAGAGACATATCTTTCAAATTTTCATTTGCAGTCAATCTATCCCCTTCACACATAAGTTTTTTTTTTTTTTTTTTTAAATTCACAGGATTCCTCAAGACAACGTAAGGAGAGGAAGAAGACTGTGTCATTCAGCAGCATGCCCACCGAGAAGAAGATGAGCAGCGCCAGCGACTGCATCACCGCCATGGTGGATGGCTCAGAGTTGAAAAAGGTGCGTTCCAACTCGCGCATCTACCACCGTTATTTCCTGCTGGATGCTGACATGCAGTCCCTGCGGTGGGAGCCCTCCAAGAAGGAGTCTGATAAGGCCAAGATCGACATCAAGTCCATCAAGGAGGTTCGCACGGGGAAGAACACGGATACTTTTAGAACCAACGGAACCTACGACCAGATCTCAGAGGACTGTGCGTTCTCCATCATATTTGGGGAGAACTATGAGTCCTTGGACTTGGTGGCCAACACTGCAGATGTAGCCAACACCTGGATTACGGGCCTAAGGTACCTGATCTCCGACGGGAAACATACGCTGAACATGATAGAGAGCAGTCAGAATAACATGCGATCGTCCTGGCTCGGTGAACTTTTTAGCGAAGCGGATGGTAACAACAGTCAACAGATAACAATATGCGCTGCTGTGCAGCTGGTCAAAAAGTTGAACCCAGGACTTAAAAATGTGAAAATCGAGCTGAAGTTCAAGGAGCTTCACAAAGTAAAAGACAAGGTCGGCTCTCAGGTGACGAGAGACGAATTCATAGAGGTCTTTCATGACCTCTGCACAAGGCCAGAAATCTATTTTCTCTTCGTACAGTTCTCCAGCAACAAGGAGTTTCTGGACACGAAGGACTTAATGATATTCCTGGAGGCCGAGCAGGGCATGGCACAAGTCAGTGAGGACACCAGCGTCGAGGTCATCCAGAAATACGAGCCGTCCAAGGAGGGTCGGCTCAGAGGCTGGCTCTCTCTGGACGGATTCACCAACTATCTTCTGTCTCCAGAGTGCCACATATTTGACCCCGAGCACAAAACCGTGTGCCAAGACATGAACCAGCCGTTGTCACACTACTACATCAATGCGTCTCACAACACGTACCTTATAGAAGATCAGTTCAGGGGTCCTTCTGACGTGACTGGGTACATCCGTGCCCTGAAGATGGGCTGTCGCAGTGTCGAGCTGGACGTTTGGGACGGACCTGATAATGAACCTGTGATTTACACCGGTCACACCATGACCTCGCAGATTGTCTTTCGCAGCGCCATTGACGTGGTCAACAAGTATGCCTTTGTCGCGTCTGAGTTCCCACTCATCTTGTGTTTGGAGAACCACTGCTCGTTGAAGCAACAGAAGGTCATGTTTCAGCACCTCAAGAAGATCCTGGGAGATAAACTCAGCCTGGATCCCCCTAAATCTGATGACTGCTACCTCCCATCCCCCTCAGATCTGAAGGGAAAGATCCTGCTGAAGGGTAAGAAACTCGGCACCAACTGCACTGCCTCTGAGGGGGAGGTGACAGATGAGGATGAGGGGGCGGAGATGTCGCAGAGAATGAGCATCGACTCGCCCGAACAACAGACGGTCGCGCCCAAGAAGTTCCAGCTGTCGAAGGACCTTTCTGATCTGGTCACGTTGTGCAAGTCCGTGGAGTTCAAGGATTTCCCAACATCATTCCAGGGCCAGAAGCATTGGGAGCTCTGCTCGTTCAACGAGGTGTTCGCCGGCCGCTGCGCAAGCGACTTTCCTGGAGAGTTTGTTAACTACAACAAGAAGTTCCTGGCACGGGTCTACCCCAGTCCCATGCGCATCGACTCCAGCAACATGAACCCGCAGGACTTCTGGAAGTGCGGTTGCCAGATCGTGGCGATGAACTACCAAACTCCCGGTCTTATGATGGACTTGAACATCGGGTGGTTCCGGCAGAATGGGAACTGCGGTTACGTCCTGCGGCCGGCAATTATGCGTGAGCAGGTGTCGTATTTCAGTGCCAACACAAAAGATTCAGTGCCTGGTGTCTCTCCACAACTCTTGCACATTAAGATCATCAGTGGACAGAACTTCCCCAAGCCCAAAGGCTCAGGTGCCAAAGGGGACGTGGTCGATCCTTACGTGTACGTGGAAATTCACGGCATTCCTGCCGACTGTGCCGAGCAAAGGACTAAGACGGTCAATCAGAACGGGGACAATCCGCTGTTTGACGAGAGCTTTGAGTTCCAAATCAACCTGCCCGAGCTCGCCATGGTGCGCTTTGTGGTGCTGGACGATGACTACATCGGGGACGAGTTCATCGGCCAGTACACCATTCCCTTCGAGTGCCTGCAGCCGGGTTTTCGCCACATTCCGCTGCAGTCACTCACTGGCGAGGTCCTGCCGCACACCCTGCTCTTCGTCCATGTGGCCATCACCAACCGGAGGGGCGGTGGCAAGCCCCACAAGAGAGGCCTGTCTGTGCGCAAGGGCAAAAGGAGCAGGGAGTATGCCAGCATGAGGGTGCTGCTCATCAAGGCCCTGGACGACGTCTTTAAGACGGCTACGCTGCCGCTGAGGGAGGCCACGGACCTCAGAGAAAACATGCAGGTCAGACACTTTTTGAACCACTTTGTCACTTCAGTCTGTTCATTCAGCTCCTCAAAATCAGGTTGATAAATTGTTTCGATCACCAGTTGTTCAGTTTTGTTCCTAACTGGCCAAAACGACCGTGTTTCCAACAAATTTGTAAAAGGGTCGCTTGCACATGGGCCAAGGATAAAATATTAAAAGAGACATAATTCTTTTTTGTTTTGTTTTTTCCATAATTTAAAACCGTCCCCAGATGTCTTAATAACTTGTCTGTGACATGCTTTAATCAAAATGCCTTAAGAGCACATAACACACACACTAACCAAGCTTTCGTTACCATGGTGACTGGGGCAGACTGACGACATTGGAACCAGGTGAGCGGCAGAGCCGAATATGTGTGTGTGTGTGTGTGTGTGTGTGTGTGGGTGGGGGGGGGCAATCAATTCTGCACAATTGACAGGATTCTTAAGGATCACTGATTCAGTTATTATGCCCTTCCTGAGTTGGTCCATATACCCAATTTCCATAGCAAATTATTGCCACCTACAGGTCTGTAGTGGTTCAGAGGTGTACAATTGTAAAAGGTCATTTAAGTGCAACCAAATTGCAACTTCTTCCAGACTGTCTGCCTGGCCTGAAGACCAGACATTACAAAACATGACACCGAAGTAGTCATTTCCTGATTTGTCGTCCCCCTTTGCAGAATGCCATCGTGCCCTTTAAAGAGCTGTGTGGCCTTTCGGCCGTGGCCAACCTCAAGCAGTGCATCCTGGCCCTCTCCCCTCGACTTAGCGCACCGGACAGCGGCCCGCTCCTGCTCTTCAACCTTGCTGACCACTATCCCATCATGGAGCCCCAAGGTCTGCTTCCCGAGGTCCTCAAAAAGGTGGTCACCACCTACGACTTGGTGAGTAGCACGAAAAGTCAAGTTTCTTAAGCAGTGCACTGATAATGAGTACTTTGAGTGGGAACCATATCGGTGTGTCGGTGGGGTTTGAAAAATGTATTTAAAGGTAAAAAGATAAAACAATTTCAAAGATTTAAGGCCATTAAATGGTAGTCAGTTGAATTTTATGAGATATTAAATGTATTGTACTGGCTGAGATGCAGATTTTCACTTGGGCTTTATTGTTTTACCGATAGTGTCACTATAGCATGATTTATCAGTACCTTGAGATTAGAAGGAAAACATTGTTCGACATTAAACTCAAGAATGGAAAACTTAATAAAATTGGCGCCTTCAAAACAAAAATGGCAGACTACCTGTGCGTTTAATCCGAAATGCCGGCTTCCTCCCACATTGCCAAAACATGCATGTTAGCTTCATTGAAAACTCAAAATCGTCCATAGGTGTGAATGTAAATGCTTGTTTGTCTTTATGCGCCCTGCGATTGACTGGAGAGTGGTGACCAGTCTAGAGTCTACCCTGCTTCTCTCGGCAAAAGTCAGCTGGGATAGACTCTCGCTCATCCATGACCTTAATGAGTATAAGCGCTATGGAAAATGGATGGATGGGTGCATTTGTCCGTGTACGTAAATATCCCGCATGTGTAGCCGTCCACCACCACGGAAAAATAATCACCGTCCGCTCAGTTCCGATCAATACCGTGACTTTTCCGCTCTTAATGGGGACAGCGGCCTTGGCGAGCTAATAGCGCCGCAGCTAATGTTAAGTAATAAAATCAATACCGGCGCATTACGCAACACAACAGGCATTCCCCATCTTCCCTTGTCTTCTTTTTTTTTTTATTTTTTATTTTTTATACGCATGACTGATTCCCTTCCACAGAGCCTCCTGGCACATTAGACGAGCGGATGTTGTAGTCAGTCTTTGCCGCTTTGAATAATTTAGCAGCTAATCAAATGCGCAACGCCACGGCTGTTTAACGTTTTATTCGGCATGGAGGTGCACTATTATGTAATGTGCGCTTGTGTTTGTTAAGGTGACCCTTGTGGAGGTAATTGTTTGTGATGGAAAGAGGACAATTGAGTTTAGGGAGGGTAGAGAAGGGAGAGTGGGTGACTGGTATTAGTGGCGCACAGTCAATCCAATCAAAAGCAGAGGCCCTAATAGGTGCTACCGACCTAATAAAAACAAGGAGCACTATAAATAAAGTGGAGATCATTCGCAACACTGGGCTGTTTGTGAGCCACCGGGGGGGGGGACTAACGGTTGTGGTTCTTAATTGGCGAGAGGAGAATCCGGGGCTTCCCCGTGTGTCTTTTATAAAAAGAAACCTTCATGAGGACAAAAAGTGCAAACGGGGGGGTACGAATGAGTCTAGAACTCACGTGTACTGTACATATGATGGATTGTGTGCTGAAAACGAAACCAGAACCTCTAAAGTCAGTTATAATCTGTTCCACCTTCTGTTTGTTGCAATAAGAAATAATGTATATTAGTAATATAATAATCTGATCTTGGGGCACATTTTAATGAAAATTTTCACTGACCTGTGAGTGTAAAAATAAGTTAACCACTGTTAATACAAAGTGAAACTGTAAAAAAACAAAACCAAAGCATTAGTATGTATATCAATAATCCAATCCACTTTATTTATATAGCACAATTAAAAAAAAAAACCACAAGGTTCCCAAAGTGCTGTACAACACAATACAAGCAGCAAAAGTACAAAACAAGGATAAAAAAACAATACAATAAAATAAAATGAGATTAAAAACTACGTAAAATGAAATAAGTAAAATCAAAATAAAACAAAATACAGTGCACGGTCCACACAACACATACATTACATCAGACATGCTAACTGGTGTTAAAAGCCAAAGTAAAAAGAGTTAAAAAAAAAAAAAAAGTAAAAAGATGGGTTTTATGGAAGGATTTAAAATCAGACAGTGGTGAGGCTTGTCTGATGTGGAGTGGCAAACCATTCCACAGTTTAAAAAAAGGAAAGAAGTAAAAAGGTATTTTCACTACAATGAGTCAAATAAATTTGACATCAGGATATAAGGTTTATTTTCTTATACAGTAAATTTGACATCTGACTATTGTTACTTTGTGTTAATAAATCAAGTGTAGACAACCTTGGGATATGAACCTAATGTATGTTTATTAGCATTTCCACTGTAAATTAGAGGATTATTTTCACTACAGCTAAGATATTGTTGCCTTGGGTTAATAAACTAAGTAAGTGCAGGCAACCTTGCAAAATTTGTTTTAAAGACAACCTTGGGAAATTATCTTATTATTACTATTAATGTTATGTTTTGAGCAGATAATTGACAAATGGAAGGTTTATTTTCTTATACAGTAAATTTGACATCTGACTATTGTTACTTTGTGTGAATAAACCATGTGTCAACAGCATTGGTCAATGAATGTTGTTTTAAACCGATAACTGAAATTTCAGTTTTAATATTAAGTGTAACTGCCATACAAGAATAAAAGCAACCAAAAGCTAACCATAAAAACAATAAAACATTAAAAAATATTAAATGACAAATGTATCACACGGATGTTTAACTGTCCTACAAGTGCTAAAAGAAGTAGTAATCACTGTTAATATTAAAAACAAAACATCTAGCTTAACTTTCATAGCCTATATGGTAGGGCTGCATGCACCATTATAGCAAAAATAATAATTGCGATTATTTTGATCAATACTGTAATCACGATTATTAGTCACAATTATTCATCTTTATTATGAATGCGCTACTTTTCAACAATGTACCAGTTTTTGGTGCAAAATGAATCTTTAAATAATAAATGATAGATAATAATACAAAAATTGATGTACCCCCAGAAAAAAATCGACTTTACCATGGGCTAACTGAATAAATATGCTATTACAAAGTGCTATCATGAATTGCAACTTAAGGGAGGCAAATACAGTTAATGCATAAAACGCAATAACATTCGGCTATAAGCACCAACTTTTCATTTGAAAATCCTCGTCGTCAACATAGTGAATTGTCAAGGATGAGTAAGTCTCCGTTGTTCTGCTTCATTGGTCAGTCGTGCACGGTCACAAACTGCAAAGTACTCAACACAAGTCAGCAGCTACAACAATTGTTAGTCTCTTACCGTCACACGCCACCTCAAAAATAAAAGCTTCAAATATTACGACATTGGACATCAATGCCACTTGAAACTTTTATTTTGAAGTTGGCCCACGGAGAGCGGTGAAGCCTTAACCATACGTTCGCCCCCTGCTGGCTGGCTGACTAGATTGCGGGCACTGCTGAAAATGAAGCACTTTTCATATGCAGCAGTGCCCGCATTTTAAATGGAAAAAAAAAAAAGGCCGACAATCGGTCTCATTTACCCGTGGCAGCCAAAATCGCGATCACTATTAAAATTCGTTTAATTGTGCAGCCCAACTGTATGGTGATGTCGTACTGCTCTTTTGTTTAAGCCAAAGAAAAAGCGTGTGATGAGGTGAGAACGAGCCGTGCACTTTGTCGCATTGGAGGATGAAGCAGCCTCTGAAAAGAAATAACACGGCCATTTGATTTCACCCTAGTGGAGCTAATGACAGTGTGCGCCATAGCGATGAGTGCATCGACTGCAGTTGTGGCGTCGCTGTGAATACACCATCGCGGTTTCACTGTGCTGCAACAAAATTATAATCATCACTGTGCTGTGTTCACATGCTCTAAAGGAGCTGGAGAAAAGCCATCATCTGAATTTAGCAACTACTAACATTACGAAACCATTTGCAGACAACCTTGGGAAATTTATGTTTTAAGCAGATTGTTGACAAATTAAAGGATTCTTTTCACTGCAGTGAATCGAGTAGAGGACACCACGGTGGCTGACTGGTTAGCACAGTTAGCTCAGAGTTCTGAGGAGCCGGGTTCACACCTGGTCTCGCCTGTGTGGAGTTTGCATGTTCTCCACATGCTTATATGGGTTTTCTGTGGGTGCTCCGGTTTCCTCCCACATTCCCAAAACATGCATTCTAGGTTAATTGACGCTAAATTGCCCATAGGTGTGAATGGTTGTTTATGTGCCCTGCGATTGGCTGGCGACCAGTTCAGGGTGTACCCCGCTTCTCGCCCAGAGTCGGCTGGGATAGGCTCCAGCACGCCTGCGACCCAAGTGAGGGTAAGCGGTAAGGAAAATGGATGGATGAATATAGTAAACTAAATTCTACAACAGCCTTGTGTTATTTTTTTGCCATAATAAAGTGTCGACAACCCTTGAAAATGGGCATTGTTTTAAGATGATCGATGGTATCTGCATGTACAGGATATTAATACTTTGTGTTCATAAACCAAGTATGGACAACCTTAGAAAATTAATATTGCTTTGAACGGATAATTGACACGTTTAAAGGTTTATTTTTACCGAGTCTAGTCAAGCAAATTCTACATCAGACTTGTTACTTTGAGTTAATCAACCAAGTGCAGACAACTTCAGAAAGAAACTCAGGTTTTAAGCAGACTTTTGACGAATGATTAGGCAGCCGTGGCCCAATGGTTAAGATCATCGGCTGCCACCGTGAGGGACCAAGGTTCTCACGGCTGTGGTGCCCTTGAGCAAGACACTGATACCCCAAAAATGGTGCCCGGGCGCTTCAGCTGCCCCTGCTCCAGTGTGTTCCACTAACGTGTATGTGTTCACTGTGATGGGTTAAATGCAGAGCACAAAATTCGTATGCATGCATGCATGCTCATGACAATAAAAGGTGATTCTTTTTCTTCTTCTTCTTCTTTACACGATCAGGATTTTCGGGACCGATCAGCGAGTTGAAAAAAAACGATCACCGATCCGATCACAAGATGGAGGAATGTGTCTATTTAAATGACCTGTTCTTTTACTGGATATACTTGTGTAATTAATTGCTCAAAAAATTACATTTACAATAAATAATGTACAACCCCAATTCCAATGAAGTTGGGACGTTGTGTTAAACATAAATAAAAACAGAATACAATGATTTGCGAATCATGTTCAACTTATATTTAATTGAATACGCTACAAAGACAAGATATTTAATGTTCAAACTGATCAACTTGATTGTTTTTAGCAAATAATCATTAACTTAGAATTTTATGGCTGCAACACATTCCAAAAAAGATGGCACAGGGTCGTGTTTACCACTGTGTTACATCACCTTTTCTTTTAACAACATTCAATAAACGTTTGGGAACTGAGGGCACTAATTGTTGAAGCTTTGGAGGTGGAATTCTTCAGCTTCTGCTGTTCAACAGTCCGGTGTTTTACGCTTCATAATGCACCACACATTTTCAATGGGAGACCGGTCTGGACTTCAGGCAGGCCAGTCTAGTACCTACACTCTTTTACTACCAAGCCATGCTGTTGTAACACGTGCAAAATGTGGTTTGGCATTGTCTTGCTGAAATAAGCAGGGGCGTCCATAAAAAGACGTTGCTTGGATGGCGGCATATGTTTCTTCCAAACAGGTGTTTGATGAGCATTCCTCAACTTTCTCAGTCTTTTTTGCCACCTGTCCCAGCTTTTTTGGAACACGCTGCAGCCATAAAATTCTAAATGATTATTTGCTAAAAACAATAAGATTTATCAGTTTTAACATTAAATATCTTTTCTTTGCCGTGTATTCAATTAAATATAGGTTGAACATGATTTGCAAATCATTGTATTCTGTTTTATTCATGTTTAACACAACGTTCCAACTTCATTGGAATTGGGGTTGTATCTTTGTTCATCAATTTATGCCAGTGAGGCATAGTGACAGACAGAACAAATGAGAAATGGTCTTCTATTAGATGGCAGGAAGTACATACAGTAATTAATGTATCCACTTTTTGTGACATTTTTGTTTGTTGGTGTGCCGTGAGATTTTTCAATTGTAAAATATGTTCCTTGGCTCTATAAAGGTTGGAAATCACTGCTCTAGTCAGATCGTGTATTCTAATCAGTCAGGTCAAACCAACATTACATGACAGAACTAATGGGTACTAACTTACTGTAATTGAATTACTTTGTTTAATTAAATGACTTCACCCACACCGAAACTTTTAGAGCATGATTGGACAGAACGGCGGCATGTTTACGTCCAACCGTTCGTGGTACCACTAGCTTGCTAGGCTACATAACATTTTATTGCCTGCTTGCGAGCCGTATCGTATTAAAAGTACGCAAACATACCTCAAGCAAGCCTTAAACGAACGTCCTCTCCTGTCCTGAGCACCGTTGACCACCTACACACGTTTTTCCCCATTTTGTCCTTACAATACAAAGTCAGCGCGCGCCACTCTTGTTGTCGTCGCCACGGTAACGAGGGTATCCGGTCGCATTTGAGTTGACAAGATAAAGCCCAATAATCGTAAAAAACGGGATGCGGTGGTATCGGAATACAAGATTTTATTGCAGTTGTCTGACAGCAAATTTGTCTTGTAGTCTTATCCGGCATTACGTGTTGCCTGTCTCTGATGTGTTGTCTGTCACACCCCTCCGACAATTTATTTATTTATTTTTTTTTTTAAATAACTTTATTGGCCGTCAGATATTCCCAATACTACGTCAAAAGACGCGCAGCAAGGCTACAAATAAACTAGCTTTTGGATTCAAATATACTGTGCACGATGGCGACGCGGAGTAAATGTCTTTTGCGGAGCCGATCAATGACCGGCGAATTATGACATTAAAGCCGATCAGCATAAAATGCTAATTATCGACCGATACCGATCAGGCTGATCAGATCTAATTTGGACATTAGACTAGCTTTACTTTGTGTTAATATTCACTTCTGATGTAGTCTGTGGAATGTGGTAGATTTTGGTTTCCCAAAGACTTGAAGCGCTCCAATTTAATGAGCAACTGTCTGCAGGTCCCCACAGTCTGCTCTCTCCCTTTAACAGCATCAGAGCTAAACTTAGCATTCTGCAATGACTCACCCTGATGTTTGACTTGCTAAAATTACCTCACAAGAGCCACATTTTCTCTTTTCAAAGCCAGTCGCGTCTACATTTGAGCCCTTCAGACGCGTGACTTTTAATAGAAAAGTCCTCCTTTCAACTTTGCCTCTAATTTCGGGCTTTAGCGAATGCGACCTCGCCCGCGCAGGCCTCCTGTAATAACGGCTGCTGTCTTTTTCAGAGAGACCTCCCATGTGTGGAAGCCCCTGGAAAACCACAGTGCAACCATGGTAGCTCCTTAGTGCTAATGTGAACGTGTTTTGTGTCAGGTGATCCAGACCAGCAAGACTCTCTTGGAGAACTCTGACGGAGTCTACGAGCGGATCCTACAAACCCAAAAAGCCGGTACGCAAAACCTATAACGGTGCATTTGCATCACCACAATTAGCGTTTTCTACACCGGCCTGTGTCTTTTATTTTCATTTTTAAAATGTATTTATTGATTGATTTTTTTTCACTTTGGTATGGCAAGAAGATGCTATGCTGTTTAAAAGATTCTCTGTCGTTAAGGACTGTGCGATGATAATGTGCTGCAGGGAGTTGGCCGCAATGTGTGCTCAGCAGGGAAAATCCTTTTGTTGCTTCTACTGTCACAAATGCAACCACTGTACTGACTTGTGAATGGTACAGTAATTCACACATCATAGTGTGTAATGGCAATAGTTTGCCAACAATCATGTGATAATCCATACACTGGACAATAGTTATGATGCATCCAAATGGCCATGAATGTGAAGAGGCCTGAAACCATAACTCAAGACTTGAAATCCTGATCTGAAAGCCTAACCCTAGTTTGTAAGCCATTGCTGGCTTGAAAGCCCAATTTGAAACCCAAAACAGTGACTGAAAACCCCAACTAAGGTTTCAAACCCCTAATTTCAAACTCTACCCCTCATGTGAAAACGTAACACTAATTTGAAACACTAACCAAGACCGCAAACCCAAATTTCAACTCTTGTTGAAACCCTAACCCCACAGGCTTCAAACCACAATTTGCAATTGTGACCCTTGTTGAAATTCATTCATTCATCCTCCGTTCCGCTTCTCCTCACGAAGGTCGCAGGCGTGCTGGAGCCTATCCCAGCTACCTTTGGGCGAGAGGCGGGGTCCACCCTGAACTGGTGTACTTGTCTTGAAAGCCTCACATTGGCTTCAAAACCTAATTTGAAACCCTAACCGTGACATGAAATCCTAACCCAAATTTGAAACTATAACTTTGGCTTGAAACCCTAATTCGAAACCCCACAACTGGATTTAAACCAATTAATTTAGGTTTATTTCATCTTTTAAAGATTACTTTTGTAATTTCCTCTCAAGTGCAACAGAATTCATCGCCCGGTGTTGATTTTATTTGAGATTTTGAACACAAAGTAATAGTAGTATGCCGTCAAATTTACTTGACGACTTAAATTTGCCAATCATCTGCACAGACGGAAATTTCCACAGCCTGTCGACAGGCAGTTTATTTACCCAAAGCAACGACAGTCAGCGGTATTTTAACCCAGCCCGGTGTTTGTGGCTCATGTTTCCGTGGGCCCGCAATGATCATCTTCCAAAAATAATCGAGGATATTTCAAGCTAAACAAGCTGTTATTTGGATCTCCTCTTCCGCTGCTGCTTAAAATCTTGTCGAGCGCTCCAGGATGTGATGCAACTGTTATTGTTACACACACACACACACACACACACAATGTGTGAACCCCTGTTGACAAAGTGCTTCTTTGGCGGTCGAGGCGTTTATGAGCAAACAGTAGTCCTCTCTGAAGTGTGAATACAAACAAAACCATTCAGAAAAAAAAACACGTCTCCGTGAAGTTATGTCGAATTAGGTTAGAACAGAACACTCCACCTATACAGTGTGTATATCCATTGTGTTGTGTAGAAAGTGGGGCAAGGCAGAGCCAGTTCCCCTTTTACATCAACAGGAGGTTCCGGCAGCACCGCCTGTTTCGATTGGGAATAATCCATCACGTCATCACCCGACACACCGCCCTTGAAATAATATTCGATTTACTGTATTTGATAGCCATCTTAAGATCTATGTACTAGTATATTGTGTCCTTACTAGTAAGACAATTCAGTACACTAATAGAACGAGTGTCTCTAACTAGTCACTTTTATTCCACTAGCCTGACATCGCTATTGCCTTACCTAGATATGGGTAAATATATACATTCATGCATACTAGTAAGACAACTACATGTTAGTAGTGAGGCAAAACAATACACTTAACAACTGCATACAACTTGTACTTCTAGTGATATTATCAAATTGTACTAATTAACATGTAGCACTTCACTAATAGTAGTACAGCTAGTAGGCATCTGTCTCACACTAGTAGCCTCCTAATAGCACCAAAATGCCCACCAATAGTTTTGCCTCACTAGTAACGTAGTTGTCCTAGTCGTGTGCACAAACGTCATGCAGTAGTGGAAAGCAAGGAAGTAGTGGAAAACGTTGACTAGTAAGACACAAGTCATTTTACTAGTGTGCCCTGGCTGTTCTACTGGTGCAATTAAATGATCTTACTAGTGAGGACAAATAGCGTACTAGTACTAGATACATCCATCTTAAGGTTCATGTACTAGTACGCTCTTAGTTGTAGTGAAACTTTGGTATACTAGTAATCCAAGTGAGGCAAAACTGTGCACTTGTTGACATCTGCATGCTAGTAGTACTAATAGTGATATCAAATTCAAATACGAGTAGGACAACTTGTTAATAGCGAGGCAAAACTACTAGTGGGAATATTGGTGCTAGACTAGTAGGGTGCAGTAGGCTACCAGTGCGTGACACATGCCTACAAGTTGGGCGTAGTAGTGTTTTTAGTGTAGCACAGTAGTTTACTTGTAAGGTTTGATTGCGTACTAGTAGGCAAGATGTGCCATTAATAGGGAAAAAAAAAAAACAGCATCGCATAAATTTGTGGCTGAAGTTGGAATTTTCCAACTGGAACGAATCAGCGAAAAAAAAGAATTTTTGCTTATGCACCCGACTCGTATTGTGTTAAATGCATCTTTTGGGTTACCCAACACGAATTTGCGCTCATTCGCATTGACTTTACGGTATATCTAATCGTGCTGTACTAATTAGTTCAGTGTTGAGAAAGTTCATTTACTACGTGAACTCATTCAAAGTTCAGATCATCGTTCCAAAAATGAACTAGTTAAGTTCATAATTCAAAAGTTTGAACTAAGTTCACCAAAAGGAACTACTTCATAGTTTTTCTTTTCCAATATTTTGCTGACTCCAAATACTGGCAAATACTAAACAATTTCCCCATTGTTGCCACCTATTCAGTCCAGACTAGTGAGTGGCCAGCTGCAGCTTTCACCCTACAATATCAAAAACATGACGAAAAAGTGTTTTATAATGAGGAATTAAAACAAGGACTTTTGTCCTGAATGTGCAAACAAAAACACGCAACACAGTTTAAAATGTGACTATTGCGCACACCTCCGCCTCAGGCACAACACAAATGGGTGGAACACAATGGGGCCTGTGGGGTGTTCTCGAATCACAAAGCTAACATGGCTATATCCTGAAAATCACAGTCACTTCTAATCATCTCCTAACTCAATGTGCTTCTCTTTTGGTGTGAGCCAAAACCACAGAACGGTGGAAGCTACACAACCCGCTAGTCTCTCTGGACACTTTGTGCGTGTGTGTTGTCTAATTAATTATTCAGAAACTCGTCTACCTGCACAGCTCAATATCAAAACCTCCTAATGTCGCAATCAAACGGATGATATTTCAAATAAAGCTCGGGTAGCACACAACTGGGATACATTTCTACCTCCCCCAGGCAAGGACATTGGACCTCATTCACTAATTTGTAGAAATTAGTGAATGCAATCTGCATAAGCCCCACGCCACTATTCCCCTATGAATGGACATCCGTCTGACACATCTCAGCCAATGCGCGGAGCTATAAAGACAAGAGATGGCTCCAAAACTTTCAGAACTCGCTCACTCCTTATCCTGTTTTCAAAAAGTTGGTATCAGAAGGCTTGCTCAACACGGGAAAAACGACAACCTATTATAATCACGTTCATCATTTTTAATCAATTCCGAAGTTAAATTAAAGAATGTCGCCCTAACATACATTTACAAAAAATCATTTAAGAGCCAAGAATGAACGAACACACTGCATGAATTATTCAAATATATTGTAAGGAATAATGATAACACAGCAAAGGCGCATTTGTCATTGATAACATTCATGAAATTAGCGACAGAAACAGAAGCAACAGAAAATATTTCAGCCATGCCGATCGGAGTTACTGGCACGTCACAATCGATCAATTTACATCACATTTGCATATGCAGAATCATGGAAAAATATAGAATTCAGATTATTGTAGGCATTAAAGAATACTGAAGCCTTTGGAAAACTAGGAAACGCGAGCGGTCCCATCACATTTCCTGCTCATAAAAGCAACAAGGGTAAAAGTGATGACGTGTCCTTTTCATTGTTATTCAGGACATTGGTCAACTCGTTAGCAAATTCCTGGTTATTATCGTTATTATCGTTGGAAGTTACTTTTTTGTATGTGTGATGATTGTCTGTATGCTCCATCAGCAGCTCAGAAATTCTAACTCAAAAGAGACACCAACTTTTTTCCCCTCATCATGAAATGACTGACATTTGGTCAATATCTGACATCTGGAGTTGACTTATTAGAGTTTGTTGTTTTATGGCTAGTCAACAATCTTTGGCCACAACAACCAAAACTTAAAAAAAAAAAAATAATAATAACAACTTCCTGTCTTTTTTTGTATTATTTTTTATTTTTTTAAGGCATCTCTTCTTGAGACTTTTGTGTGAGTGTACTCATGATAGGCATTCCCATCAAATTTCACGATGCCCAGTCAAACTGTCTTCCGGAGGTTGCTAACCAGCTGACAAAGTTCATTTTGTAAGGATCATTAGAAGTTATGTTAAAATGGTTGCTTCAAACCAAAATGGCAGTCTTCCTGTCTTATCAGGGATGGCTTCTTGAGACTTTTTGTGGGTCTACTCATGATAGACATGCCTTCCAAATGTTATGGTCCTAATCAAATTGATTTTGGGGGCTGAATTAAAAAAAATAAAATTCCTGGAGATGCTTCCCAGCTTTTAATCTTTGAAGGGTCCCTTGAAATGACCTTTGAAATGGTTGCTTCAAAGCAAACTTTCAGATGACCTGTTGATTTGGGGGCGTGGCTTCTAGAGACATTTTTTGGGTCTACTCGTGACAGACGTCCTTCATCGGATTTCATGTTGCTTCGTCAAACTGTCATGGGGCCTGGATTAACAAAAGAAAAGAAGCAAAGTATATATTCCAGAGGCTGCGACCCATCTGACAAGTTTGCCTTTGAAGGATCCCTGGAAATGTCCTTAAAATGGTCACTTCAAACCAAAATGGCAGACTTATCGTACATGACTTCTTGAGATTTTTTTTGTTGGTTTACTCAGGAATAGACATGCTGATCCAGTTGCATGTTGCTAAGTCAAACTGGTTTCTGGATCTGAATTAAAAACACACTTTAGAAACAGTACATACATTTTAAAACCCTACGAAAAAGTATATCATACAGATGAGACCGAGACAGTTGACAGATAAAAACGAGAGACAGGCCGATGTGCCGGTTATATTTGAGCTATTGTGGCATTGTTGCTCTCGGGACAGAGGGGTCTCTGGCCCCGTTTGTCCTGTACAAGGAGACTTTAAATCTCTGGCCACAGGGGATGAGCTCAACGCAGTGGTGAAGAGGATGTCCTTTCCAGACCAGTATGGCTTTGATATGTGAAGGATCACTGGAAATGACATTAAAATGCTACGTCAAACCAAAATGCCAGACTTCCTGAGCATATTCGGGCATGGCATCTTATGACTTGATTTGTGGCGCCGTTTATAATGGACATGCCTTCCAAATTTCCTGTTGCCAAGTCAAACTGTCTTTGTGGGCTTCATTTTCAAACAAATCCAAGGACCCCTGGAAATAGCCAAAATGACCCTTTAGAAAAGGTTGCTTCAAATCAAAATAGCAGACTTCCTGTCTTTTCGGGCATGGCTTCTTGAGACTTTTTTTTTTGGGTCTACTCATGATTGACATACATACCAGATTTCATGTTTCCAAGTGAAACTGGGTCCCATCTCTCCCACCTGACAACCAAAGGGTGGGGGGAGGGCACAGGCCCCAGGAGTCAAGCCAAGAGAAATGAGAATACCCACCACCCGCACTATTACTATGGTTACCAGGTCCCCGACTGGGAACCATTATCCCTGTACCGTGATCCTGTGTGGTGGCGTATCGTCCATTAAAATAGGGGAGCTACAGCTCATTCCCCCCCCACCCCCCCCCCCCCCCCCCACCCCGTGAAAATCGCCAAAATGACCCCAAACCAAACCTCCTGCCTTCCTGTGTCTTTACGGGCATGGCGTCTTGAAACTTCTTTGTGCGTCTACTCATAATAGACATGCCTACCAAGTTTCACGTTGCCAAGTCAAACTGGCTTTGGGGCTGAATTCAAACAGCCTGTAACCCCCTAGTGAATGCAATTTGGAGCGGCAACAAAGACGGGAGTCGCTCGAAACCCTAATTGTGTGCCGGTGCTACGCGTGACCGATGTGTAACATCCCACCATGCTGCCGGGAGGAAGTTGAGCGAATGGGGGTCAGCTGGCAGAGTACGTTTGCGTTCAACTGGCTATTTGCTGTCCTTGCACAATCACACCACGGAGAAGGATCTTCCCTCTTCCTGCTGCGTGCCTGCCAGACTCTGTCCAGTGTTGCTAGGCAACCCCTCGCACGTGTGTGTGCGCGTGCACACCTTGTACCCATAAAGTGCAGAAAGAGGTAATTGGACAGGAAATGTAAATGTATGGTAAAGAGGCACTGGCGGTATGGTGACGTCATTAAACGGGTCATGTCAGTCACTCGGGAGGAATAAACGTGCACATTGGCAGACTGGAGAGACGTTTAAAATAACCCCTCGTCAATGTTTGCGCCGGTTTTCCCCCACTTCTCTCCTCATGTTTCTATGGCAACAGCTCCAACAGGACCCGCCAGGAGCCGGAACCTTGGAGGATAATGCGTCATGCGCACACACACGCGCGCGCACGCCGCTGCATACATCGTCTTCATCACCTCGCTGCCTGTCTGACTGTGTGCATCAACGTTGCGTTTGTTCCTTTGACTTTACTGCCTCTTAACCCACCCGCCCATCTCGCATTCCAACTGGAGGCTATAAAAAAAAAAAAAAGCAATAACAGTCGAAGCCATTAACACACACACACACACTCAGAGCAAGAGGACGTCTCCCCTTCAATGTTCATTTGTTCAGAGTGCATTTTAGCACTAGGTCACGTCTCCAAAGGTTCCCGTGGATGCCGGCAATTCTTGGAAAACCAATAGGTTGAAATATTGCCTTTTGACTGAATAGATTTAAAGTGCTTGAAAATCGAATTGGATACCAATAAACAACACAGTATACAATGCAGCGAACGCTCTATTCGCGCGGGTTCATGGGAGCAGACGTTACTTGGACAAACCATTGGTTTAAATATTTCAGGAAAGTGATTGAAAGGGCATGAAAATCAAATCGGATACTTAATGAAGACTTGGCTTATTGGATCTTCAGCTCGACCTCCAAAATCATGGCTAAACAAATGCTAATCACTTGATTTTAAAACATTCTGTAGTAAAAGTTAAAACAGTAAATAAGACGTATAAATATGACGTGTATGGTGACGCCCTTATCAAAGCTGCTGCTGCTCTTGGCGCACGTGTTTCCCAAAACAAGGCAAAGAAAAGCAAAACACAGTGTTAATCCTTTTGTTGTGACTTTTCCAGAATATTTTTTCAGATTTCCCAGTTATTCAACCTCAGGGACTTCAGTTTCTTCGAAGTAGTACAGTGGTGCCTTGAGATGCGAGTTTAATTTGTTCTGTGACCACACTTGCAACTTCAAATCATCTTTACGTATTGAAATGAATGGAAATGGCTGTTCCAGCCTTCCAGAAATTTTTTTTTTTTTTTGTGATGGGATTTTTAATCAGACAAATAACACTTGATAATATTGTCCTTTTTATATAAAAAAAGTTATCACATAATTACGTAATTAGTGTAAAGAACTGAACAATTATTATTTTTTGCTTCAATTCAATGGATATTGTGCTGCTCCTTCTGTGTGTATGCACCTTGGCCACCTGTGGACAGTATAATACACACATACGGATATACAATACAGTACATGGAGACTCGGGTCTCAACTTCTCAGTAACCCACAGTAATATTATTTGTTTTTCACAGATGATAAAGAATATACGCCTTTGAGTATTGTTTTATTGTCGGTCTATATGCGTTGCTCCATCATTTATGCTCAAGTAACTGCTCGATCAGCGCAACACAGATCGTGTTTTGCATTGTTTGTTAACATCAAACTGAGCGGACTTAAGGCAAAGAAAGCTATGTGGGTTGTTGTTGTTTTTTTTTTAAATACATATGTAAATTGTCTTTGTTTTGTTTATTTTGCATTACTTTTTCAGAGAACTTCAACTGGGAGTGGCAATAAGCAGCTTGAAGCCTCTTTTTTGAGCCAATGCAAAAAATCTCTTCTCCCGAGAAACTTCTAAGTCATGTCACTCATATTTATGTCTAGGCACCACTGTACTTGAAAATTGATTTTGATAGTTCTGGATTTGGACTGCAGCAAGTGAGTTTCATGAGTCTCATGTTGATTAATTGTCGTCTTTCCCTGCCAGCAATGCAGTTCCACCAGAACCTTCATGACCTGGCGGTGAAGGAAGGTCTCAAGGGCCGCAAGCTTCACAAGGTGGTGGAGAGCTTTACATGGAACATTACCATTCTCAAGGTGACACCTTCATTTCAGAAGATTTTTTTTTAATTGTAAAAAACATTTCTTAACGGGGACAATGTAGAGAACATACCTGACAGTTGGACTTGGCTATATGCCCTTAAAATAAAATGTTCATTTTATCAATAAAATGTTCATTTTATTTTCCCTTTATAGAAAACGGAAATGAGAATGAGGTGTTGCTCTTGTTTTTCTCTTTGGGCATTTTTCTTTGACAAGCATTGAAACTGTTTTTTTCAAAGCATTAACTTGCATGAAATTCCACAGAAGATGGGATGCCACAAAAATATTTCCCCCCAGCTACCCCCCCCCCCAATTGCTTTTTGCACTCCAAAATTTATTTCCCAGAAAATGATTTTTTTTGCTTAAAATGTTTCCTCCTCTACAAAATATTCCCCCAAAATAGATGTTTCCCCCAAATATTTTTTTCCCCACAAAAAAAAACAAAACAACAAATAGATTTTTCTCGCCCAAAAAATGTATCCCCTCCCCTCCCCGCCAATTTTCCCACCCCCCAAAAATCATCCTGACAAACTCGAACCTTTAGTTGTCAGCCCATACTAGCTCCTCTTTTCGCAGCTATGTCGTTAGTGTAAATGGACGTCTGCGGAGACGCACTTTGAACCGCGAAAGCTGCAAAAATAATTTTTTTCCTACCAAAATATATTTTCCCCCCAAATAATTAAAAAACTCCCCAAATAGTCCCATTGGCAAAAAGAATACATCGCCCCCATTTTTTTAACCACCAAAAATAAAATAGAACCACCCCAAAATTGTCCTCAACTCAACACTATTTATAGAGCACATAACATAAAAAAAATCTCAAAACAACCGCAATTGTAGAGAAATGTTTAAAAACAAGGTCTTAGTCCCCCCAAAGTCATTTTTGTGTTTTGTTTCTAAATACAAAAAATATGTTTGAAGGGAAGTGCTGAAAATATGTGCAAAGACTTCGAACAATTGTTGAGCGCTAGCTTAAAATTCTTTTTCACCTCGACTGGCCAGCTTTTTTGGGCGGGGCTAAAGATGGGGCAGCCCCATGACGAAAGCATGCCGGGACGTATACTTTCTGGCCTCCCCCACGATATAAACACCAAGCGCCCTCCTTTCATGCAGTGGCCAGTCGGCAGAATTTCCACTTCCTTATTCATAATAACTTGGCCCAGTTCTACAAGTATAGTGTGCACTTAGCCATCGATTTATGTCCACAACTCTCAAAAAAACATTTTCTGTGAACTGTAATGTGCTTTGTGTCATTTGAACGGCAGTGTCTCTACTGTGTACCCCCTCGTGCGGTGAACAGGACGGAATCTGCTCACCTGCGGCCTCTGGCCGGCTTGCCAGCGGTTAGAGTAGCCGCTGAAAAACAAAACAACCATCAGCCAGGGGGACCACTGTGCCTTGCACTGCTTTGGCTGCATATGGTGTAACCTACGGTAGCCATGTTACTCGAGTAAATGTAGCGTGTTACTACTACCCACGTATGCTGATTACACATAGTTTGCGATTTATTTGATTTGATTTTTTTTGGTGACAATTTTTTTATTAATTTTTTTGAATTAATTCATTCATTGTCCGGCTTGTTAACTTTCCGGTGACGTGTCAAATTTACAAGACATTTTTTGGGCGACTTTGGGGGGACCTTGAAGATGAAACGCAAATGTATTGAACTTAAAAGTTGAATACAACTAAACTGTATTTAGACAGTGATTCTTCAATCCACTTGTGAAACAGGTACCATACATTGAAAATAATTGTTTTAACTGCATCTACAGTATCTGTACATGAATTAATGACATGTTTTTTTTTTTTAGCAATACGGTAATAATACCAAAAACCTATGAAATTCGAATGAATCACTAAAATCCATCAATCGCCCAGCTTTACCATGGCAGCCTTGTAAACGCGCAACAAGGGGCTGCTCACCTTCCTTTGATGGTATCCCCTCAGGGCCAGGCCGACCTCCTGAAGCACGCCCGCAGTGAAGTGCAGGAGAACCTGAAGCAGATCCATTACGCTGCGTTGACGTGCGACCTCAGCAAAGGCAGACCGACAGGCGGCTCGTCCGACTCCAGAAGTAGCCGACGGAGCCTGGAGGCCATTCCCGAGAAGGCCACAGCCGAGGCGGAGCTCACAGACGACAACGACGACGACGACGACAACTGATGACCTTCTCACATTCCCCCAAAGACTTTGTCCTACCAGATGTCGCTTAGTGGTTTTCAGGTATTTCTACTGAGTAAAAAACACTTAAATCCTGTATGAAAGCTGGTAGTCCTCACCTGGAGAACATCGGGTATGTACAGTGGTACCTTGAAGTTTGACCACTAGCCTAATTTAAAAAAATCCAAATCAAACTCTGAGGCTAGCACAAGAATGCAAAACGATCCAAATCAGAGTTATTCTTTCACAAAAAAAGTTTACAGCAATGGCGACAAATGGGGAGGCAACCGGCTAAAACAAAAGTGTAACAGCGCTAAACATCAAGCAACACTCGTGACTGCTTTTGTGGGGTGAATATCCTGAAAAGGGAAAGAAAAAAAAAAAAAAAGAAATGTCGAAATTAATTATTTCATCTTAAAAGGCTGAAGTTTCATGGAATTTCGGGAAGTCTCTTAGAATTATAGAAAAAGCTTTACAGGATTTACCTGTAACACTTTTACTCAAATCTCACATGATTTTGTGAAAGTTTAGCGGAAACCTCACAAAAGTTTAGCAAAAGTCTCACGTGATTTGCCTCAAAGTACATTAGCATAAATGTCATTTTGCTCAAGTCACACAATTTAGTGGAAGTCTCGCATAATTTAACAGAAGCGTTGCAGTATTTTGTTGAAGTCTTCCAACATTTGAGCATCGGTTTCACGTGATTTAGTAGAAGTCTCGTGTGATTTGCCTCACAGTATGTAAACGATAATCTAACAGGGATTTTGCTCAAGTCTCACGTGAGTTAGCGAAAGCCTCGCAGAATTTTAACAGAAGCCTCCCGTGATTTAGCAAGTCTTACAGGATTTGAGCAGAAGTCTCCCACGATTAGCCTCTCGATACTTAGGCGGAGATTTTGCCGACTTTTTGCTCAAGTCTCTCGGGGTTAGGTGGAGGTCTCGTGCTTTTAACAGAAACCTTGTATGATTTGCCTCACAGTACTTTAGCAGAAATCTTGCAGGGTTTTTGCTGGAGTCTCATGTGATTTAGTGGAAGTCTGGTGTCATTTTATCTCAAGTCTTGTGGAAACCCTTCTGAGATTTAGCCCTCACATAACTTAATGTTCGATGACTGTTCAAATGCCGAAACTTCTTTTTATTGTTGGACCAAAAAAATGACTTGACAATTCTGGAGTACCTCATAAATTGTACGACTTATGGGGTCTTTGGAACTTCAAGGTAGCACTGTACCCAATGATCGTAGACCATTCCACTGCCTAAACTCCCCCCGTTTCGCCCACAAAAGACTCGCTAAGTTTGTGGATTTTTTTGCATCGGTGCCTGGTGAAGTACTTTCTCTTTGGACTGGAGACACACACACACACACACACACACACACGAGCCTTTTGGGTATTCCGAGATGTTCCTTAAAGCACAATAGTGAATGTAAAAGACGTTTACTTTCCCGAGCTTGTTGCGTGCCAAACAAACCTGATGTGTATATATGGAGATACCTGTTACATTTTTTTCCATTTCCTTTTTATTACTGAACACTTGGGTTGAAAAAAACCCAAAACATTTTGTACAAAAAAAAAAAAAATTAAAAAAAAAATATATATATATATATACATACACACACACACACACACACACACATGTATATGACTATGTGTGACAGGAAGGACTTCTAACAAAACCGCAAGTGCATGAGCAGAACCACCAGTGGACATGTTTTCATACCTGCATTAGGTTATTTAAATTAATAACCCATCTCTGACAAAAAAAATAAAAACAGTTGTCAACAATGTCTACATTCCATCAGAATTATTCGATCAGCCCCTTCGGACAATGAGAAAATTGCTGCATGCCAGCCACACCCCCTAGACTGTTTGAATGGCAAACTTTGACGAGTTAACAGTAACGGGTAAGTTGAACATTCAAAATGACTTCAGCCTGATTGACGTGAAAAGTAATCATAGTCAGAAATAACATTTTAGTTAGCTTGATTTGCAGAAAATCTACAGAAATGCTCAAACTTTGTTGTCCCGATTTGCTGCGAGGGCGATTTTTTTCGATTAGCCTTACAAATTACAATGGTAAAAAAAAAAAATTAAAAAAAAAATGATTTTGAGACTATTTTATACTGTACATATATTCTAATTTTCCTCATTTCCTAATAATATTTTCTGCCTTAGGATAAAGATTTTAGTGGAATAAAAATGGAAAAAAAAACAACCATTGAGGGCATTTGAATGTCATTTTCACTGTGTAAACGGTATGTTTGTGATGAAAGTGTAAATTTGAAACAATATAACCTGCTCCGCTTTGTTTCTTTCATCAGTGCTTGGCATTTATTGCTCCTTTTCATCAACACGCTCTACAGTGATGCTTCTTAAGAGCGTTTTGATTATGCGTGAGCAGTAAAATATCTCCATTTAGTTTTATGGCCCATGTGAAGCTCTTGCAAGTCATGAACATGTGCTTCAGTAATTAAATAATTTAAAATAGGCAGCTTTTAAAAATGTTTCAACACTGTGTGTAATTGACAGTAAAACTTTTGTACTTAGAGTATCTCACATTTTTGTGCATATTTTAATGTTTTGTAGGAAACCGCTGAAGAAATGACACTTTGCTTCAGTGTACAGTTTGTATAACTGTACATTTTCTGTCCCCTCCAAATAACAAAACAGAGCCTTTAATATCCAAAGTGCTGGCAACAAAAGTGAGCACACCCCTAAGTGAAAATGTCCAAATTTCCCCCTCCAGTGTCATGTGACTCCTCAGTGTTAAATTTAATGGACATTCTAGAATCTGTACTTTTTTACTGAAGTACGATTCACGCAATGAATCAGTACTTCTACTTTTACCAGTCTTTTCTTTTTTTTTTTTTTAAATAAAAGTATCTGTACAATGAGTGCTTCTGACACCTCTGTCAGCAACACGTTGGCGGAAGAGAGCGTCCCGACCTCGAGGCGGTCCGTCGTGCCTGCTGTTGTCCGTCAAGTGAGCAAGTGTCACTCCCGAGTCACCCTGCCGCAGAATTTGTGGCTTTTCTCTACGCTCAACATGTCTCGAAACATCCTCGGCCATGTGGGACTGGGAGCGCATAAAGCGAGCGCTCTTGTGCAGCACTTCAGAAGCCTGGCGGCGGCTCGAGAGCTGCCGTCATCCCAAGGATGACAATGCTAAGTAAAAACAGCTACCATTGTCCTTGAAGTGTCCGACCAACAGAAATTCTCCATCCGTTCATCCATTTTCCGAAGAGCTTCTCCTCACTAGGGTCGCTCGCGGGCGTGCTGGAGCCTATCCCAGCTATCATCAGGCAGGAGGCGGGGTACACCCTGAACTCGTCGCCAGCCAATCGCAGGGCACATACAAACAAACAACCTTTCGCACTCACATTCACACCTACGGGCAATTTAGAGTCTTCAATTAACCTACCACGCATGTCTTTGGGTGTGCCCGGAGAAAACCCACGCAGGCACGGGGAGAACATGCAAACTCCACACAGGCGGGGCCGGGGATTGAACCCAGGACCTCAGAACTGTGAGGCAGACGCTCTAGCCAGTCGTCCACCGTTCCGCCTGCCCCAACACCCCGAAAGTAAAACACCTCAATAGCCAGACGCCTTGAATGTCAAACGACCAAAGTCATCCTTTAATACTGATTTTGGTCGCCAGCCCAACAAACATTAAACAAACTCAGGACTGCATGTTTTTGTCTTAGCGTGTTTATAGCTCCTCATATCTCAATATCTTAATTGCACAACTCAAATGCCACTAGAGAAGGGCGGGAGAGCTATTAGTTTTCTAGGTCTAGACATATTAATTACGGAATATTATCAAAGATGAAATCATAGACAAGAAAAGGAATGATGTCCTGTGTTTGTGATTATTTTAGCATTTAAGATAGCGGACTTGGGTTAGACCAAATGGGAAGATGGCTTGCTAAAACATTTTAGTGTTTAAATATACGATTTTTAATTCTTTCACAGTAAACTTAGTAATAAGTAATGTAATAAACAAACACATAATAAATACATGTATATGAATATATATATATATATATTTATTTGACGTAAAAGATTCTATGTGTTAATTATATATTTTAACATTTATTTATTTTATTTTTTTTAACCTAATGGCCATGATGTCCGTATAACATTTTTTTTTTGCTCAGCCTTGGATTGACCAAGTGCAGATAATTAGTGCATTCCTGACATCTAGTGGTCGACAGGGACTGGTGCAAGTGTAACATACATTGGAGAAGGACGGGCTTGAGTCGAGCTAGTAGTGCATTTTTTTAAATGTTTTTTTTTTTTGTGATGTGAATTAATAAAATTAAGGGCAGCGATTTAGTGGTTCGCACATCTGCTGCACAGATCTAAGATTGAGGGTTCGAATCTGGTCTGCGGGCTTCCAGTGTGGACATTACATGTTTAGTGTTTTCATGCTTCCTCCCACAATCCAAAAACATGCATGTTAGCTTGTTTGTTTATATATGCCCTGTGATTGGCTGGCGTCCAGTCAAGCGTGTACCCCACCACAATAGTCTCCAGCTCACCTACGACCCTAATGACGATAAGTGCGATTAAAAAAGGATAGATGTAATTAATTCACACAGATAATTAAAAATGTAAAGATTGAATTAAAATCTGAAATATTTTGCCAATAAAATCTTATTTTCATGAATAATTGTGAGAACAATAAATAAATAGTAGTCTTCATTATTAAATACAAGTACAGTTGTGAGTCATAAAATGTCCATGGAGTTTTTCTGTGGTAAAATTCAATTGCTAAAAAAATGTGTACTTTTTTTCTTAACTATTGGAAAATATGTTCTGTATTTTTTATTAAACTATGAAAATATCTGGTATTGTATACCCAATAAATTGAGTAATCAGTCCATCCATCCATTTTCTTCCGCTTATCTGAGGTCGGGTCACAGGGGCAATAGCTTTAGCAGGGAAGCCCAGAGTTCCCTCTCCTCAGCCACTTCATGTAGCTCTTCCGGGGGATCCCGAGGCGTTCCCAGACATGGTCTCTCCAGCGTGTCCTGGTTCATCCCCAGGGTCTCCTGCCGGTTGGACGTGCCCGGAACACTTCACCAGGGAGGCGTCTAGGAGGCATCCTAATCAGATGCCCGAGCCACCTCATCTGGCCCCTCTCAATGCGGAGGAGCGGGTCTACTCTGAGCCCCTCCCAGATGACACAAGTTCTCACCCTATCGCTATAGGAGAGCCCGGACACCCTGCGAAGGAAACCCATTTCGGCCGTATCTGAGATTTTCTTTCAGTCACGACCCACAACGGGTGGCTATAGGTGAGGGTAAGAATGTACAACCCCAATTCCAATGAAGTTGGGACGTTGTGTTAAACATAAATAAAAAATGAATACAATGATTTGGAAATCATGTTCGACCTATATTTAATTGAATACACTACAAAGACAAGCTATTTAATAGCCAAACTGATAAACTTGATTGTTTTTAGCAAATAATTATTAACTTAGGATTTTATGGCTGCAACACGTTCCAAAAAAAAGCTGGGACAGGTGGCAAAAAAGACTGAGAAAGTTCTGGAACGCTCATCAAACATCCCACAGGTGAACAGGCGGTGCCATGATTGGGTATAAAAGGAGCTTCCCTGAATTGCTCAGTCATTCACAAGCAAAGATGGAGCGAGGTTCACCTCTTTGTGAACAAGTGCGTGAGAAAATAGTCGAACAGGTTAACGACAATGTTCCTCAACGTACAATTGCAAGGAATTTAGGGATTTCATCATCTGCGGTCCATAATATCATCAAAAGGTTCAGAGAATCTGGAGAAATCACTGCATGTAAGCGCCAAGGCCGAAAACCAACATTGAATGCCCGTGACCTTTGATCCCTCAGGCGGCACTGCATCAAAAACCGACATCAATGTGTAAAGGATATCACCACATGGGCTCAGGAACACTTCTGAAAACCAATGTCAGTAAACACAGTTTGGTGCTACATCCGTAAGTGCAACTTGAAACTCTACTATGCTAAGCAAAAACCATTTATCAACAACACCCAGAAACGCCGCCGGCTTCTCTGGGCCCGAGCTCATCTAAGATAGACTGATGCAAAGTGGAAAAGTGTTCTGTGGTCCGACGCGTCCACATTTCAAATTGTTTTTGGAAATTGTGGACGTCAAGTCCTCCTTGGCCAAAGAGGAAAACAACCATCCGGACTGTTATGGACGCAAAGTTCAAAAGCCAGCATCTGTGATGGTATGGGGCTGTGTTAGTGCCAATGGCATGGGTAACTTACACATCTGTGAAGGCACCATTAATGCTGAAAGGTACATACAGGTTTTGAAGAAACATGCTGCCATCCAAGCAACATCTTTTTCATGGACGCCCCTGCTTATTTCAGCAAGACAATGCCGAACCACATTCTGCACGTGTAACAACAGCGTGGCTTTGTAGTAAGAGAGTACGGGTACTAGACTGGCCAAAGTTTACATCACTGCAGACGCTGCATCGATCCGCGTGTCAATCTTCTGTTCCATTCTTCTCTCACTCGTGAACAAGACCCGGAGATTCTTGAACTCCTCCACTTGGGCCAGGATCTCATTCCCGACCTGGAGCGGGCACTCCACTCTTTTCTGACTGAGGAACATGGTCTCAGAATTGGAGGTGCTGATTTTCATCCCACCCGCTTCACACTCTGCTGTGAACCGCTCCAGTGAGAGTTGGAGCTCACGGCTTGATGAAGCCAACAGAACCACGTCATCTGCAAAAAGCAAAGATACAATACTGAGGCCACCAAACCGGACTCCCTCTACGCCTCGGCTGCGCCTAGAAATTCTGTCCATAAAAGTTATGAACAGAATTGGTGATAAAGGGCAGCCTTGGTGGAGTCCAACCCTCACTGGAAATGAATCCGACTTACTGGCGGCAATGCAGACCAAACTCTGGCACCGGTCGTACAAGGCCTGAACAGCCCGTATCAGGGGGTTCATTTCACTATACTCCCCAAGCACCCCCCACAGGACTCCCCAAGGGACACGATCGAAAGCCTTCTACAAGTCCACCAAACACGTAGACTGGTTGGGCGAATTCCCATGTACCCTTGAGGACCCTGCCGAGGGTGTAGATCTGGTCCACTGTTCATGGCCAGGACAAAAGCCACACTGCTCCTCCTGAATCTGAGATTCGACTTCCCGACGGGCCCTCCTCTCCAGCACACCTGAATAGACCTTACCAGGGAGGCAGAGGAGTGTGATCCCTATGTAGTTTGAACACACCCGCCGGTCCCCTTTCTTAAAAATGGGGACCACCACCCCAGTCTGCCAATTCAGAGGCACTGCCCCAATGTCTGCGTGATGTTGCAGAGGCGGGTCAACCAGGACAGCCCCACAGCATCCAGAGCCTTCAGGAACTCTGGGTGAATCTCGTCCACCACTGAGGCTTTGCTACTGAGGAACTTTTTAACCACCTCGGTGACCTCAACCTCTGAGATAGGAGAGCCCGATTCCTCCCAGTCACGCCCTTCCAGACCTCACTGTCATTGCCCACGTGAGCATTGAAGTCTTCCAGCAGAACGATGGAGTCCCCAGCGGGAGCGCTCTTCAGCACCCCCTCCAAGGACTCAAAAAATGGGTGGGAAAAGGGTGGGTACTCTGTACTGTTGTTTGGTGCATCGGCGCAAACAACACCACCACCCGAAGGCGGCGGGAGGCTACCCTCTCATTCACCGGGGCGAACCCCAATGTACAGGCGCCGAGCCGAGCTTAAATGAGTATACCCACACCTGCTCGGCGCCTCTCACCGTGGACAACTCCAGACGGGAAGAGAGTGCAACCCCTTGGTACCAGAGCCCAAGCTCTGTGTGGAGGTGAACCCAATAATATCTAGTCAGAACTTCTCAACCTCCCACGCTAGCTTGGGCTCCTTCCCTGCCAGAGAGGTGACGTTCCACATCCCTAGAGCCAGCTTGTGTAGCCAGGGATCGGATCGCCAAGGTCCCTGCCTTCGGCCACCTCACAGCTCACACTGCACCCGACCTCTATAGCCCCTCCCACAGGCGGTGAGCCCATGGGAAGGCTCTGGTCCCTCACCTAGGACCTGTTTGCCATGGGTGACCTTGCCAGGGGCATAAAGCCCCAGACAGCTTAGCACCAAGGATTCATGTTATATTAATTCAAATTTACCACCAAAGAATAATTATTTATGACTGAGTAAAGCTTTCATAAAGAATTATTCTTGTAAATTTTCAGTTTTATTCTGTGGTAAATTGTAATTATTATAACATAAATGAATGACATAATTATAAAGTAAAGGTTGAATTAAAATGTGAAAATCCTCGAAAATTATGTATCATATTATATGTAATAATAATTGTGAACATATCTGAGATTGAGTAACTAATTGACTGACTGAAAAAAATACTGCATAGTCAAAATTAGTTGTTTTGGGGCTCTAAATTAAATAAATAATAAACCAATTATACATTTAAAATGTGAGTTAATTTATTAAAAATTGAAATTATGTGTTTGGCGGCACTGTGACCGACCGGTGAGCACATCTGCCTCACAGTTCTGAGGACCGGGGTTCAAATCCCAGCCTCGCCTGTGAGGGTTTCCTCCCACATTCCCAAAACATGCATTGTAGCTTAATTGACGCTAAATTGCCCGTAGGTGTTGAATGGGAGAGCGAATGGTTGTTTGTGCCAAGCGATTGGCTGGCGACGGGTTCAGGGTGTACCCCGCCTCTCGCCTGAAGATTGCTGGGATGCTCCAGCATGTCCGCGACCCTAGTTGAGGGTAAGCGGTACAGAAAATGGATAGATGGATGGATAAAATAATGGAATACATTTTCCATGAATTGCTTATCATAAAATACTGTGTGTGTGTGTGTGTTTGTATGTATATATATATATATATATATATATATATATATATATATATATATATATATATATATATATATATATATATATACACACACACACAACAAATTCTAATGAATGACACACATAAGTATTTATCTTATTTACATTTTTAAACTGACATTGTGGAGTAAAATATTTTAAAAAAAGACATTTTATTAATAATATAAAACAATTTTATGACTAATTTATTGTGTTTAATGACTATATCGGTTTGTGTTGCAATTCCTTCTTTGGGCAACTAGATGGCAGGTTGTGCTTGTGGAATTATTACCTGTATGCACCCCCCAGCTCTCCCTCCCTCTGATAACCAGCGCCCCCCCCCCCCCCCCCCCCCCCCACCCCCCACCCCCTCTTTCTTCCGCCCTCCCACCCTCCCTAAGGCAGCTCATAAGTTTTCAATCTAATCATGTTTCGATTCAGCCGGGAACTCATGGCACCTGCTGTCTTCCCACAATGCACTGCAGCAGCTTCCCACCCCCATCACCATGTCATGAAGAACATATGGCACTTTATTAAAATATAAAAAAACAAACAGAAAAAGATTATATCTCAAAAAAGCATAAGTGATGAGCTAAAAAGTTGAACCCTATACAGAAATGAGGGGGAAATGAGGGAGAAGCGCAATCACATTTCAGTGGTGCCTTGAGATATGAGTGACCCAACTAGAGTTTTTCGAGATAATGTTCGAAGAATTCTTATTCTTCAAAACAAAAAACAGGATTAAAAGATGATTAATTCCACTCCCAGTCAAAATTTACTGTCAAACATAAAACAAAGAGATTGTGTATTTCAAACTTCCACATAGCTTTGCCTTACAAAAGTCCACTTGCACACAAACAATGCAAAACCACATAGACGGGCTAATGAATAGAATCAATGTGGCGGTGTCATCACACTTGCGCACGAGCAACAGATATTTGAACACAAATGGTGAAGCAACACGTAGACATACAGTATAACAATATTAAGCATGTAATTATGCTTATGCAGTATATTTATATCCTAACGTATGACTAATGACTAATAATAATGCAGCTTACTGAGTCAGTCGTGAAACTATTCTTCGTCAATATGTCTGTATTATACTGCCACCAGGTGGCTAAAGCCCACACACCAGGAGGAGCAGCACAATGTCCATTGAATTCATGCAAAAATGTAGCAAAAACTGTTTAATCCTTTACATTCTGTTTAATTATGTCATTATTGTACGTTTTTATAAAGTACAATATTTTAGAGTGCTATTTTCTTAACACAAAACATTACAAACAATTTATTGGGCTTTTTTGGGAAGGCTGTAACGTATTAATGGCATTGTCGTTCATTTAATTGAGGAAAGATGATTTGAGATACAAGTGTTGTGAGTTTTAAGTGAGGTCACGGAACACATTAAACTCATATTGCAAGACGCCGCTGCGTGTACCTGTGTGGACCTTTTTCTGGCTTGTGGATGAGTTTTCTGTGTGTGTGTTTATTTTGATTATGCAAGATGGTGGTTATTGTGAATAACTGGCACGGAACAGTCACATTTTAATAATTATGTAATATGTTTCTGTTGTGCGTTGGCGGGTTTCACATTTAGGGTTGAAGCTATCAAATATTGAACAGAGTATTCTACAGATTATCCATTCAATTAATCAAGTAATAGGATAAAAATACATCTTTACATTCGAAGTTGTATCTGTGACTGCAAGTGTGTGTGTGTGTGTGGCTCAAAGGGATGTGGGCGTCAGCGAATGGGATCGTACATGGCAGTCGTTTGTTCAGGTCCGCGGTTGGCTTTTAACTGGCTAACCATCAGCTCAGCCTGCGTGTTGAGTGACTGGCCAAAGAAGATCGTGTTTGAATGGATTTGTCGGGCACTTCACCTTCTGCCCCCCTGGTAATCAGTCAGTACTTCACTCAATGAAACCAAGGGAGCCACCGCTGCCCATCAAGGCGGTTGATTTCGAGACAGTGACCAGCCCGTTATTCAATAGCTCACTAGACAAAACCCTGGAGATGATAGCTCCAACAAGCAACTAAACACGTCTGTCTTCATTCATTAGCCCGCTCTCATCACTATCAGGCCTGCTGATTTAATGAGGCGCACACACACACACACACACTATTAAGACTATTAAACGGACACATCTGTTTTCCATTAGCGGCTAAAGTCACCTCGACGCTACTGTTAATGGAGCGAGCCGAGCCTGATGAACAATGCGCTAAACAACACATGCGGGAAGGAAGGATGAAAGTCATACCTACTTTCACCACAGCAAAGTGGACTTACTCAAGCTAAGCTCGTCAGACTTCCAACGTGTTGGCTATTGTCGCCCTCATAATTATCGACATGACAAGCCCGAGATTCACCGCCTAATTTTTATCTTCTCAAAAGCTGTGCTGATCTCAAATCCAAAGCAATGCAACGCCGCCCTAAAGGTGTCTGTCCATCATTACAGTTATGAAGAAGCTTGAATTTCGCAGACAAGCCTGGTGACACCCTCTTCCACCCTATCTGTTGAAAAACCATCCTTGACAAATATATACATCGGTGACAGTAAACGGTTGAATTCCTGTTGACCAATATAAACGGCAGTGGATCAGTTAAAGATCTTGTCATGCAAGAAGCACTTGCAATCCTTGCTTGCCACTTATTCATGACAACCACCTACATGCACAAGTGAAAATAATAGTATGTAATATGTAAATTGTATGTAAAGAATTTAACAGTTTTGACGTTTTTTTTTTGCTTCAATTCAATGGACATTGTGCTGCTCCTTCTGTTGTGTGTGCTTGGCCACCTGGGTGCCAAATAATACAGACATACAGATATCGCTGGAGACGGTCACAGCTCCTCAGTAAGCTGCATGCAGTAATATTCGTTTTTCTTTGCAGAGGATAAAGACTATATGCCTGTGAGTGTGTTATATTGTCTGTCTACATGTGTTGTTCCACCATTTGTTTTCAAATATCAGTATCGAAAAGATTGATAACACCGCAAGACTGATGCTATTTGTTAGCCCACACGATAGCGTTTTGTATCGTTTGTTAGCATTAAGGTAGCGGGCTTTAAGGTAAAGTTATCTGGTTGTTTTAAATACACAACGTGTAATTGTCTTTCTTTTGTTCAGTTTGACCGTAAACTTCAACTGGGAGTGGAAATAAAGAGATTGAAAGCACTTTTTGGCTATTCTGGCTTTTTGGCACTATCTACCAAACTACTCCTTGTTCTGAAGAGAGTTGAGTTAGTTCACTGCCACCATCCAGCACTTGTATCTTAAAATTTTTGCTCAAGGGTCAAAGCAAAAAAATGATCTGATTCGCGGCTCGTATCGCAGAGCTGCCAAATGTTACGGTACGTCCGTATTTTGACTGAATGCTGATTCATTACAGTCGTAACACCGATTGTTCCGGATATTGTGGGGGGAATAAATTAACGTCTGACATTACCGGTCAGTACGGTGCTGTGTCCGGCCACCATGACGAAAATTTCATGAATGAATTTGATGACATAAACACTATTTAAAAAAAAATAAAATAAATAAAAATAAAATAAATAAAGCTGCTTGGTGCACGCAATTTTATTACACCCCCACAAACGGCGGAGGCAAAATTTCTCTTCGCGTCCGATGTCAACGCATTCTGAGTCACTAATCATCGCCACAATGGCAACAAATAATCTACACTTATTAGCATGCTTCTTACTCATATCGTTTGTTATCACGAAGGGAGGTCGAGGAGTGGGTAGGTAATGACGGAAAAGCATGATGCTAATCGCTAAGCTATCGTGTCATGAAGTGGAAAAACACCGAAATAAGTGATTGGGTGATACAGTACACTTGTCACATAGGTCTGGCTGGAACCGCATTATAGCAGAGACGACCAAATAACAAGGCAATTAATACGCATCTGGAGATAAATGCAGAACGCAGAACAAACAATAAAATAACAAATATTGAAGCCATAATTTATTAACGATTCTGATTATAGTGTAATGATTATGTTGTGCAATTGAGCACTATGCAGAATTATTTTTATCCTATTACCAATTATACTGCAATAACTCTCCCGCGGTAATGTTCTTGACAAAATTTGGAAATATCGAAATTCAGACAAATTTGGATAAGTTGTTCTGGAAGTTAATTTCTATAGGTTGACAGCTCTGGTATCTCGAAAAACTCGTAACATGGGTCACTTGTATCCAAAGGCATCTCTGTACCATACTATAAATAATCCACAGAGTAAATTTAAAAAAAACGTCCACGGTATCCTCAGTCATGCACAGGCACATTTATGCATCCAATCATTTGTGTGATCACTCCAGTTATTCATAACCGCCACCTTTCACAAATGAAAATGGGCAGAATGACGAAAAAATAATCCACAGTCCAATAAAACTAATTCACATTACTTGCGCAGCATTAAAAATGCGTCGCTTGCATTTGTGTGCGCAAACAAGCATTAGACATCATGTCACTCATGCAGTTCTCTCACCGGGCCGATGTGCTGTGTGAGCTGGAAAATAGGCAACCCCCACGACACCTGAACTCAACACCGCTGGGACCATGACAGGCAAGTGCGTGCGTGCGTGTGTGTGTGTGAACATTGGACTAAAGATTTAGTTGTATTAACCCAGAAATCATCGAACGCTAACGTTCTACGACTAACGTGAAGCCGTTTCTAGGCATAGCACTGATAAACTTAGCTAGCTAAGATAACGATGTTAGTTTCAAGTAACTTACTTGACTTATAGGTAAACTAACAATGTTTTGTTGTTAGCTTGTCTCAAAATGCTAACATTAGGCTACTGATTTGAGGGGTGGTTACTGTCTAGTGAGCTTAGCCAGCTAAGCTAACCAGACTAGCAAGATACAATGTTTCGTAGAGACAGTCAACGAGTTGAAACAAAACATTATTTTGTAACTAATAAATACTAAGTTGAGTTGATCATAAACATAACCACCTACCTACTGACTACATATCTACCTACTCAACGACGACCTACCCACTTCACCAACCTCCCTACTACCTGCTGTGCGCACTTACCTAGCCACTGATGTACCTACTCCCTCGCTACTTAGCTACCTACCCCTACCTATCTACCAATCATCCAACTGAACTACTCGCCCACCTACTACTTACCTATCTACCTACCTACTTACGGTCGAGCTTACTACCAATCGATGATTTACCCACATACCTGCAGACCAACTGACCGACCAAACTACCCCCTTAACCACCTACCTACTACTGATCTATTTACCTGTGTGCTATCTAGTCCCCCCTTACATACGTAGCTACCGTAACCTACTACCTACGGCCCTACTAACTATCCACCTACCTACTATCTACTTATGTAGCTGATTACCTACAGTACTTGCCACCTTCCTACAGACCGACCGACCTACCTACTTATCTACCAGCCTGCTACCCAGTTCCCAACTGCAACTACCGACCAGCTGACCAACCTACATCATCCTGCTACTTACCCGCATTCCTACTACCTATGTTAAAATTTGTCTCAGTACTGAAACTTTGTAGTGTAGTACTTTGTTGCAAGTTAGCTTGCTAATAATTTATTTCAATTTGAAGGTAGCAGTAGCACACGCGTCCTAGTGTACCTAGCTAGCTACTTTGATAAATCTAGTTGGCTGTCATCTACCTACATAGCAATATATTTTCACTAATTGCTTTCATTTAGTATCGCTATAAATGCTAGCATGTTCACTATAGCACCTGGAGACCTGCTGATGCAGACAATCCAGTGTCCTACTGGATTGTCTTCTATGCAGCGTAATTATTATTATTAGTGCTTCAGTGTCCCAAAAGAGCAGTCATCCTGGTAGCACTAAGTCAGCACAGTGCTAATACCCAGGCTAATAGTGGAGCTAATGCCGAGCTAATAGTGGTGGTGAGGGACAGGGTGGGCGCCACTGCAGGGACGTGTGCAGCGTCCTTGTTCGCCTTGGAGGAGGCCCCTCGCGTCACAGCTCGTAATTAGTAGCCATTGACAACAACAATGCGAATAATTAACCAAAACAAGCAATTCCCCCCGCGCTATTTTGTATTAGTTTTCTTTAGTCACCATTTCAAATCGAGGCCATGTGCTTCTTTGAGTACAAAATGGTGAGTGGGTCAAGCTAGCTCAAGGTTACAGTAAAAGCTCATAAACTGAAATGTAGCATGAATTTAGCTTTACCTCATATTGCCCAGTGATTGGTGATTGATTCCGGTTGGGTTAGGATAGCATCTTTGCATTGTAATATTTAGTTGCTCATCAGCTAACTCAAAATATTCACAAAATCCACAATAAAGTGAGGGCACAAACGATTAACTGCGATATAGTGTGGGTGAACTACAGCATATAAATACTCATATACAGTAATTGAAAAATATTAGCGACGTAGCATCCTAATGCTGTCCAGCTAATGAGTGAATCTTAGCAACATGTTTATTTTTTCTGCCTGGTTTCCTACCAACATGGAGTTGCCTGGCGAAAGGCCGCTTGTGTATGTGCACTAGGTAGTTATTAGCGCTGACAGAACGTGTGGCTAATTGCTAATTGCGTATCTCATTAGTGCTGGGGGTGACAGGTGTTGCGAGCATTATCGTGCCTCCGTTGCGTCGCTTTTACCCGAGAGTTTCCTCCCTTCCCTCGGTGGCCGACGCTGCTGAACCTAAAGCTTAATGGCTCCCTCGGGAGGGTCCCGTGGAGTGTCCTAGGGATCTCGCCTTTTGGATACTGTGTTGCAGCAACAGGCGCAGGAGAGCTCCCCCAACATGACACACATTAGATGGCTTTGTTTGCACTTTGTTTGTTTGCCGTCCATTGTGGCTCTTGATTGTGTGTGTTGACCCAGTAGACATACTGGCGATGGAACGTGTTTTTATTTACATGTGCAGCCACCGAAATATTAATAACTATTGTCATGCGTAAGGTAAAGCTGACCCACCTACCTACGACCTCCGTAGTTACCCATCTACCTAGCAATCTACTTACCTACTACCTAGCTACATACTAACTAACCTACCTACAGACTTTCCTCGCTAAATTTACCGACTGCCTACCAAACACCTACTGACTACTTACCCTGCCCTACTATACTACCTAAAGACCCACTACCCACTCACCCACTACCTACAATCTGGCTACCTGTGCCTTACCCACTACCCTACCTACCCACTACCCATTCACCCATTACTGACCTCCTACTTACCTGCAATCTAGCTGACTACCTACCATTCCTACTCCTTATTTACCTTCTACCCAATAATGTACCCATGTTCAATATGCATAGAAAAATAGGCCTTATTAAAAAATATCCGTGTTCATGTGGACACCTCCCTACCTATAAGTGAGCATTATTATCTTCGTAAATATATATTTATTTCAAGGAAACTGTCTCACACACGCACGCGCGCGCACACACACGCACACGGAATCATCATCTTCATCATGGTCTAATTGGATTACACCACTAAGTGTGTGTTCTCAGTGTGTGTGTGTTCCGGTAATTGAGTCAGCTTGGTTGGTCAGTGGGGAATTGAAGTGTTAAATCCAATTCCGGATTGGTAGCTCTCGTTTAGAGTGTGTGTAGCGTGAGTAGGGACCATATGTCACTTGTTCTGCCAGTGTGAATATGGATGAGATACCCGAAGTGGAAGTAGCGGTGTGCACATGGCTATCACTTGACGCTCATTTGTCTGCATTGAGCGAGTGGAGTGGCCAACACTAAGTGAGAGTTGAGTCCTAATGAAGATGAAAGTGACTCCGTGGGGGTTGGACTCTTTGCTCCTGCTTGTTTTTTTTTTAACCCCAGCAGCACCATATGTCCTGATGCTAAATGCCACTTAGATACTTGGCTAGTTAGGAAGCTAGTGTACGCCTTTATGATCTTTCAGACAGAGATCCCACAGAAGTACAGCCTCAGATACATAACAGATGATTCTATTTCCTTTCCTTTTACACAGCCCTCAGCCAAACCGGTTATAGCCGGGACGATGCACCCTTTCACACAGCAATAAGGCGTCCTTGTAACCAGAGAATCAACACCAATGTCTCGTGTCGAACCCTATCCCCTAACCAGCAACCAAACCTCACCTTAACCAGTGTTTAAGTTTAACCTTAACTAGCGTCTAACCCTGACCTAACCAATGTCCAAACTTAACCCTAACCAGCGTCTGATCTTAACTAACACTCTTGCTGACGAGCGCCTGGTTGCAGGGCCTGTACCCATGAGGCCCGCCCGGGCAGAGCCTGAAGAAGCAACATGGGTCCCCCTTCTCATGGGCTCACCACCTATGGGAGGCGCCGAGGGGGTCGGGTGTAGTGTAAGCTGGGCGGTGGCCAAAGGTGGGGACCTTGGTGGTCTGATCCCCGGCTCCAAAAGCTACCTCTTGGGATGTGGAACATCATCACCTCTCTGGTAGGGAGAGCCTGTGCTGGTGTGCGGGATCAAATAACAACTAGACATAATTGGACTCTCCTCAACACACAGCTTGGGCTCCGGTACCAGTCTTCTTGAGAGGGTTTGGGGTCTCTTCCACCCCCATTGTGAGAGGCGCTGAGCACGTGTGGGCATACTGATTGCCTCATGGCTGTGTGCCTGTATGCTGGGGTTCACCCCAGTAGACGAGAGAGTAGGCTCCCTCTGCCTTCGTGTGGGGGGACAGGTCCTGACTGTTGTTTGTGCCTATGTACCAAACAGCAGTTCCCACTCTTTTTTGAGTCCTTGGAAGGGGTGCTGGACAGCGCTCCCACTGGGGACTTCCTTGTTCTGCTGGTGTTACGTCTACGCTCATGTGGACAATGACAGTGGGACAGTCTTGGACACTAGGGTATAGAGAGTGCCGGAGCGTTCAACCAATCACCATCTGGTGGTGTGTTGGCTCCAATGGTAGGACAAGATGCTGGTTCAACCTGGCAGAGCCAGACGCATTGTGACGATCTGCTGGGAATGTCTGGCAGAGTCACCTGTCAGAAGAAGTTTCATCTCCCACCTACGGCAGAACTTTGACCACTTTCAGAGGGAGGCAGGGTGGGCCATGTTCCATGCCTCCATTGTTCAGGCGGCCTACCGCAGCTGTGGCCGTGAGGTGGTCAGTACCTGTCCTGGCGGCAACCGTAACCCATGGCTCTACACTAACTTTTGCACTGGTAGCACTGATGCGACCAACTTTTTCAGTTTTACATGATTTGGTGGCACCCTTTTTTTTCCTTATACACACACACGCACACACACACACACGCGTGACAAGCAGATGAGTTCCATGTCGGGGTTGTAAGGTGGACGGCTCGATGTCATGTCACTATGAATCTGAGTTGGTATCGGTACTATCTGTGCCCTTTTCAGCATCTGACCCTAACCAGTGTCTAATGCTCATCAGTCTGACCTTAATCTTAAGCAGTGTCAAACGCTAACCTGAATTTAACCTTAAGCAGCATCTGATCTTTAACTTTAACCAGCGTCTAACCCTCATTAGCGTCTGATCTTAACCTTAACCAGCATCTGATCTTTACCTTCAAAAGCATCTAATCTTAACCTGAACCAGCGTCTAACTCTACCTTAACCATTGTGTACCTCTAACCCCAGCCCTAACTAGCATCTAACCGACAGGTACCTACTTACGTGTACCTACCTACCATTCCATGTTGGTACCTTTTCACACAGAATCTACTTACCTAACTACTACCTACCAAGCTTCCTACCCTCACACTTATTACCACCTACGCAACTACACTATTATATTGGAATCTCCTACCTACCCACCTACCAGTTACCTCCCTAGTTTAGGCCTTTTAATGGATTAGTTATTCTTGAAGCTCCCATGGTAATGACATGAAGTGTAACCGCCATAATCATCATCATCATCATCTAGCAAACTTAGTCGTCAATATCTTTACTTCGAGACGCCACACAGATAAATCTCTGCGTGTCGCTAATGAAGTGCGCTTAACAATAAAACACGGAATCAATGACAAGTCGTTGACAAACGCCACGGAGAACAAGAAGTTCCGCAGGCCATCAAATCAATCAACGCACGCCAGAGCCCAAATCAATCAAAGCATGAAGGAGAAGGAAGCTTCTATTGTCATTTTTATTGAAAAATCTCTCATCTTCTTCCTCTGCTTCCCCACTGCCAGCACTGGAGGGTGTTTGAGAAGAGGAAGAGGAGGAGTGATCACCATCCAGGGAGTGGAGGGCGCCATCTTTAACGCAACCCCCCCCCCCCCCCCCCAACATTCAGACTAACTGTAGATGGCGTACCCCCCCCACACACACCCTCAAAAAGTCATACAAAACATGATAAAATATCATTCATAAAAAGAAATTCAAATGCATTTAAATGCTTGAATTAAAAAGTAGATCAAAATGAAATACTGACCATGTAAAATTCGATTTTCTACTACTTATTTCAATTCACTAATATCATTTAAAAATACTGACCATATGATACCCTATTAATTGTAATTCAGTTAAAAAAAACGCATACCATATTATACACAACTAATTATAATTTATGTATAAATACTCACTGTATTATAGAATATTAGTCATTTAATTGAATTAAATTTGTATTCAAATTTAGAAAATAGATGGATGGATTTTATGTTATGTAAATATGCTGTCATTTTTTTCTTTTATGTAATGAAATATACAAAAAAAGGAAATTAGTAGTCTATAAAGTATAGTATAAAGTATTTTGAAATTTGAATAAAAAAGAAAAATACATTATGAACTAAAAATTCAATTTGAATTAAAAATGAAAACTTCTCCACATATTGTAAAGTACTAATGTAATCTAAATTCAAATCTGAATTAAATACTGAGTATAATGTATTATGTGCTTGTTTTATTTTGTAAAACATAATTTAATAAAAAAAATAAAAGTAAGAATGCTGACCATATCTACTAATCTTGATTGAAATTAGATAGATTTATAAATACAAATTCCTTCCCATCTTTTCCTTTACAAGTGGAATTGAATAGAAATTGAATAGTGTAACAATACAATAAATATGGACCGTATTATACACTACTAATTTTATCCATCCATCCATTTTCTGAGCCGCTTCTCCTCACTAGGGTCGCGGACGTGCTGGAGCCTATCCCAGCTGTCATCGGGCAGGAGGCGGGGTACACCCTGAACTGGTTGCTACTAATTTTAATTATACTTAATTACAATTATAAAATACAATAATACTGACCTTTCTATACACTAATACTTTCAGTGCCAATTCAAACAAACAAAAAAAAATATAACACTATTTTATTGAAAAACTAAATAAAAAATGTAATTACTCACCATATTGTACACTCCTCTTTTTATTTTAACCAAAAAATACTGACCATATTGTACTCATTTGAATTGAACTAAAATGCAAAAAGTACACAAAGAACAATGACCATATTATAAGCTACTCATTGAAATGACATTACAAATTTTATTACAAGTACTCATTGCGTGTATATGTACAGCCATTAGGTGGCACACTTCTCTCACCGTACGGCAGGGCGACTTCAAGGAGGAGGCGAGAAGGCAAAGTTGGCCTTAATGAAGTAAAAAATAAATAAATAAATAAAAATCTCAAATGTTTTTTTTTTTTTTGGGGGGGGTGTTATCGTGAAAAATAAAATGCGACATCTGTTCTAAATACATTTGGATACATGAGTGTGTCCTCTGTGTGTTGCGAGCAAATCACAGGCGTGCCGTACACTCATCCCAGTGTGTGTGTGCGCGCGTGTAAAAGTGAAGACTTCTTCAAAGGACACATTGTTGTCAATATCAAACAGTTGGAACGTTCATTAGCACAAACTGCGCTTTTTTTTACGTTACTTCAAAACTAGTTTACGGGGCGCTGCAGGTTCTGTGGGTTCGAGAGCTGGGAGTAAGTCGCACACAGTGCGCGTGAGTTTCAAGTTACTGTGGCAAAAATCAAGCAAGTCAAAACCAGCTATCGATTAGCTTAACTGTTAAGTTCACGTAAAGCAGATATAAAAAGTCTACACACCCCTGTTCAGATGTGTGTTGTGATAGGAATAAAAAATTGAAAAACTGAGGCCAAGACTTTTTCACCTTTAATGTGACCCGTAAACCTTACAAATCAATTCGAGAGAGGAAGTAAAAACAAAGAACTCAAATAATGTGGTTGCAAAAGTGTGCACACCCTCATAACAGGGGATTTTTTTTTTTAAACACTAATTCGATATTTAGTACTGTATTTGAATGTCTCATGTCAAACTCAAATCTGCTCTAAACATTCCTCATGCTTTCTGATTTTAGCTGTGACCTCATTTTCCCCATCATTTTAATCCTCCTCTTCCTCCTCCTCAGCCCTGGCCTGGGTGGAGACGCTCACAATTAAGGACCACGCTCGGGGGGGCTTTACGGTCACAAGAGCAGATGTTTTGTATCATTTTTACCTTCATACACTGCGTGAAATGACAGTGCCAACCCCCTCTTCTGCCTCCTCTTCAATGTGTGCTGTACAGCACACATCACAAACGCGTCTGTGTGACACTTTTAGCACTGCACTTTGTGATTTAGCACCATATTAATAGCATATTCATTGTCAAAATGAAAGTAGGCGGACCACCTTTTGGCAACCTCCCATTCAGGTGCCAAGTATAGTACAACGAGGGGGATACGGTCCAGAACTTCCCCGCGATAGGTGAAAATCTGTGACATAGAAAGACCATATAAACATTTTTAAATTCAGTTTTCCCTACTAAACAATTTACATTTATTAAAACTCAAAAGTATTAAAAACACTCTTTTAAGTATTCCTTAGTACCGCTTCTAACTCTAGCTGTCCAAAAATTGGAGATCATGGTATAAAATAACTTTGAGCCCAGGAAAATAAGAATCAAATGAGAGGCAAAGTCTGCTTTTTTTCAAGCTGTCACTCCCGTTTGAAGATTACAAAAAATCTGACACATGAAACAAAAGAGTTAAATATTGTACGTTTAAAATCCTAAATGTTCAATAAAAGTATATTTTCAATGCTGTAGATCTAGAAAATTCGACATCAGTCTACTGCTATTTTGTATTAATAAACCAAAGTGCCTACAATTTTCCCAAAATTAATTTGTTTGAAACAGATAATTGACAAATTAAAAGGTTTCTTTAGTAATGTAGTCAAATAAATGTGACATAAAACAAAAAAACATTTTTGGTTATTTAACTGTCAGACATCCTTTCAAATGAAATATAAAAGTATATTTTCAGCGCAGTGGGTCTAGTAATGTAACGTTTACATCGAACTATTGTTACTTTGTGGTAATAAACCAAGTGTTGACAGCCTTTGAAAAGGATTTTTTTTTTTTAATACTTTTTTTAGTTATAAAATAAGATTGACCAAAATTGTGTGCAGCTCTTAAGGCGTATTTTTCCCAAAAAGGTCCCAACTTCTGCGACAAACTTTTTGTTTGTTACTTTACTTACTTTTACTTTGTTACTTTGTGTTAATAAATTAAGTCCCAACAACCTTTTAAAATATTATTTTAAACTTTTTTTTTGTGTAAAATGTGTGTGATTTATCTTTTTTAAAAATTATTTATTTATTGAAACTTTTTTTTAAGGCGTATTTTGCCAGAGAATGTCCTGACTTGTGCAGTTACGTCTAGAGTAAATACGAATTTTACATCAAACTATTGTTATGTTGTATTAATAATCCAAGTGACCAATGATTTTTAAATTTTATTGATAAAATGTGATTAAATAAAAACCTTTTTGTTGTTTTGCGATTTCTGAGGTGTATTTTTCTGAAAAATGTCCCGACTTGAGCGACCACAGCAGGAGTACATCAAGTCTAGTCAAGTAAATTCAACATCAGACTGTCATTACTTTGTGTTAATAAACCAAATGTAGACAACCTTGAAAATTGCATTTTATGTACTGAACAGAGGATTGACAATAAAAGTATTTAATAATAGTAAAAGTGTCACTTCAGTAAATCGAATAAAGTGAATTTGACTTCGGAGTTTTGCTCGTGTTAATAAACCAAGTATCGACAACGTTGGCTGATGGATGTTATATTTTGAGTAGATAATTGATCAATTAAAGGTTATTTCTATTGCAGCGTTGACTATCGTTACCTTGTTAGTAACCAAGCTCAGACAACTTTGGAAAATGAACGTTATCTTTCGAGCGTATGACTGGTAAGAAAAATCAAGTCTCACAGTAGCGAGTCCAGGAAAGTACATTCAACATCAGACCATCGTTACTTTGTGTTAATAAACCAAGTGCGGACAACCTTGGAAAATGAGCATTGTGTTTTAAGCAAATGATTGACAATGAAAGTGTCGTTTCACTGCAGTAAATTTAGTAAAGACAACCAACTATCGTTATTTTATGTTGATAAACCAAGTGTCGACAACCTTCGAAAATGATTGATCCAAATAAAAAGGTTTTTTGACACTTTTGAGGTGTACAAATGCTTCGTCTTATACAGCAACATGGGTGTTTGACTACTTTATTTTGAAAGGTGAGCAGGAAGGACAAGATAAAACGCAAATTAGGAGGACCACACCCGCATTCCCCCTCCCTGTCAAAAGATGTTTTTTTTTTGTTTTTTATAGCGTCCCTGTGCCTGCTCCCCTCCTAATTATTCCAATTAACACGGTGCACGGTGAAAAAAACTTTAAAAAAAAAATAAATAAAAAAATCCTGATTAATAACCGGCAGGATATTGTTGTGGCAATTTGCCATATGGCGCCGGGACTTGCACGCCATCACGATGCTGTCATTAGCGGCGACTAATGTTTGTTGCGGGTGTGCAACCGTGACAAGTGCGGCCCCCGCTCACCTTGCCCCGATGGGAGGCGCGCCTCATAAGGGAGGCGGGGGGTTTTAAGGGGGACAGGACGGGATGCTTGGTATTCCTCACGGCTTCTCGCCTCAGTGAATGCATCATTCTGCCCAAGCGGGAAGGAAGTCACACATGACGAGTGTGCCGTTACTTTGTTTTAATAAACCAAGTGGTGACAACGTTGGGAAATGTACGTTATGTTTATGCAAATGATTGACAAAAGTGTCTCCTCAATGATAAGGGTATGTTTTAAGCAGACGGTTGACTAATAAAACTTTTCACTCACTAGTAGTATAGTCAAGCAAATTCGGCATCATACTATCGTTACTTTGTGTTAATGAACCATTGGAAAATGAAGGTTATGTTTTGAGCAGATGATTGAAAAATCATTTTTTGTAATTTAGTGAAGCAAATTCAACCTCATACTTTTGTTACAACATTAACAACTAAACTTTTTTCTTCCCATTTGAGTGACAAAATCAAAAATGTTTTAAAATATACTTTTTTTTTTGCCACATGCTCATATTTTCCCATGATTTCATGCTTTAATTCAATTCTTCTTAGCGCTCACTTTCTTACGGATGGAACATTTTGGGGCCAAAATACCTGCACACAAAAAATCAAAAATAAACAACAGACACGTTCACTTTCACTGTGAATGAACCAACATGAACTGCTGGTGGCTGTCACCATATAAAAAAAGGTTAATAAAACCTTGGCTTGCAACTCAAAGCAAAAAATAAATACATTCAAAAAAAAAAAAGAAACTCATCATTGGGGGCACTTGTAAGTCAAGGTACTACTATTACCATTACAGCGGTCAAATGTCTTTATAACCTCATAGTGCTTGTAGCGCCATGATTGCCACTGCTAATGCGCACGCACACGCGTAAACGCACAGGCACGTGCGTACGCTAGGGAGCAGGCAGTCAAAGGAGCCGAATGCGAGTCAAGCGTTTCCCCGGCGAGAGCTCTCTTGTTAAGACCTGTTGGTATTCTCCAGATGGCAATAAAAATGCATGAGCTTCCAGAGCTCATCCACCAGAGAGAAAGACAACAACAAAAACCTCAGAGAGCGAGCGCGAGAGGGGAAAAAAGAGGTAGAGAGTCGCCAAGCCCGTCCTCGGAGGAGCTTCAGATGAGTGCGGATGTGCATCTTGTTATCGCTACCCGTCGACTTAACGCTGCTGCTGCTTCTCCTTCTTCTTCTTCTTCTTGAGAGTAATACTCGAGATGAAATGCAGGAAAAGTTTGTCGACCAAGTTGCGGGAAAGTGAGGCGCCCTTGAATATGAGCACTAGGAGCAAAAACACAAGAGCCGCTCACGTTTGATTGACACTCTAGCCCAGAGGTAGTAGTTACACAATTTGATTGTTAGGAGGCAGCACGGTGGACGAGCGGTTCGCACAAACCATCTCACAATTCTGAGCTTGAGGGGTGCGCAATGTGTTCCTCTCACACTGCAAAGACGTTAGGCCCCCCTGCACACTGTGCGATGCTGTCCAACCCAATTGGACCGGATCATTACAAAAACAAAACAACAAAGACAGTTGGCGACTCACCCCTGCACATTGAGCGATTGGTTATATGGATGCCTTGAACAGCGAGACTGTATTGACTTTTGATGGCATACTATACTTCATCACATCTAAAAATATTCTATATTAATATTATATGTAATATTATTAACATATTAATAAAAGAGTAATATTTTTGGGAAAGAGAGAGAGGATGTGGGCGAGAATAGAATCATTTTCATTTGAATGTACCCGGCATGCTATGTATCATTCGCATTCATTTTGGAAACAAGCTTTGCTGTTTCGTCATTTAATGTTGTAAGACGCAATATATGTTGTCTACTTTATATACCGGTTTGGGGGCAGCGCAACGGCCATTCTGTGTCTCGCTCGCTTCAATCCTGGAAATGTATTTTTAGCGTGCGTTTGGATTGGCTAGTTGCTACGTCGTGCGTCAAAACCATGAAAGCACTTGCGTAACCCCGCGCAGCCTGGCGAGAGTTCAGTCGGGTTCAGCCGCATCGCTCGGTGTGTGGCGGCCTTTGGGCTGACTATCCATTCAGCCACTGAGAAGTAGAAATTTTTAAGTTTAGTGCAGAAACAGTTGACCACAGCGGTGGCGTTACAAGTGCAATTTGTTATGTATTTTGTATTCATATTATTATTATTATTGGTCATGTCACCATTGAAAATGAGGCCTCGTCTAAACTGGTCTTTTACATGGTTAAATAAAATACAAATAATTAATATACAGTTAAATTACATCTAGTTCCATGCATGTAATACGAGTTGATTTTTAAAAAGCAGAGTTAAGGCAGCCCTCATAGATTGATGTGTGAGGTGATGTCAAGAAGGCGTCGATCCGGGCAGAGGCACCGAAGAGGAGGATATGGGGCTTTTCATTGCCGTAATTAAAACAGCCAGATAGATTCGGTAATTGAATTAAAAAAACAAAAACAAAAAAACTGGGATGTAAGCAACATCTGCGCCAGGCGCATAAATCAGCCCAACGAGAGGCTGCAGACGCCATAAAAAGCGACGTGACGAGCTGACGGATGACACTCGCCGACGGATAACGTCGGACGTGAATGTGACACACTCAACAACACAACACACCAATAGCATACTGACACGACACTGTCAAAATATACGGGAAAAAAATGCTACACAGCACTATATGACCATTTTAGCCAATCAGCAGGCCGAAGAAAGTCATTCCAGGAAAAGGGTGTTCCGACCTCCCTGAAAACCCCAACAAACATTTCTGTAGTCTTTTTGACTAGGAAAATAACATTCTACCTTTAGAACATTCGAGACGAAGCAAAAATCGGCTGAACGATGGCTCGTGTCTCGGAAAACTCATTAACCGCACTTGACTTCTTTTTACACTTATATTACAGTGAAAAAGGGTCAAAAGACAAGATACCTGAAAAATCAGTTGAGCTCGCATCTAAGGATTAACTCGCGGTTTTGACATTTTTCTTTGGATTTTTCAAGCTAAAAAGACTTGCCTCACTGCGTTGCGTATTCACTTTGATTGTAGGCATTTTGCAAATGAATTGGGTACAGTCATTTACATTGCTATACAAGCGCTAGCTCAAATCTAACACGCCTGCTCCCCATGCACGCCAGACACCTTGTAATAGATAGTCACAGGACACCGGGGAGGCAAAATGTCTAAATGGGCCCAATCTGTGCATTTTCACTTAGGGGTGTTCTCACTTTTGTTGCCAACGGTTTAGACATTAATGGCTGTGTGATGAGATATTTTGAGGGGACATTACATTTACACAGTTATACAAGCTGTACATTGACTACTTTACCAATTTAGCAATTGTTGTTAGTTGTTGCTTCAATTGTTGCATGAAAAGATATAATAACATATTTACCAAAATGTGAGCGGTGTACCTACTCACGTTTGTGAGCTACTGTATACTGCATACGTGTGTGTGTGTGTGTGTGTGTGTGTGTGTGCATCAGCACTGAATCCACCATCTGCCGCCGAGTGTGTCACTGCTCACCATGACCAATGGTGTCATTAGTTGATTGAATAATTAGAGCGAGTAAGCATGTCGGGCTTCTCCACTTTCTCACCGTGTGAGCGAGCGACAACAGGTCATGTGACGTTGATCCACTGTAACACTGGAGTGGGTGTGTGTTTTTAAGCAGGAGCGGAGAAGTCAGTGATGTTCTTGTCACTTCTGGGAAACATGCATATTTGATTAATGAGGTTAAGAAAATAGAATGTATGATGCTTGTTTAGAAGAGTTACAGAAAAAAATCCATCCAGTTTCCAAAGTACTTTGAGCAGGTCAACATAACAAAAACATAACAAACGTTCAGATTCACACTAATGGATAATTTGTAAATTAATCTAAGATGACTTTCGGTGAGAAAAGTCCACCCTGGATAGTTTGCCGGTCATTTGATCCTCTCAAAACAGAATTCTGAAAGCGAACTTAAACGTATTAATACACCACCCCGTATTTATATAAAAAAAAAAAAAAAGGCGTGGTGATCATCAGCATGAATTGGATAGCGAGGGAGGAACGTTAAGCAGCCTCCGTGGCCGTAAAAAGCCCCAAAATAAATAGCGGCGAGGTGAAACTCGGGGAGGAGACACGGACTCGTAAATCGCGGCGTAATGACACGCTTAGCCATAAATGACTAAACAAGGGCCCATTAAGGCACGCATGACTTCTTCCTGATGTCTGTGCGGCAGATGTTAATAATTTCTTCACAATCACACCAACGCTCGGTCACGCCGGGGGAAATGTCAAAAAAGGGTCAGCCATATTGAAAGCCGTTTGTGCATTTATTCCATAACTTTGGTATCTAGTTTAAGGTCCATGAACTAGTACGATCTTTGTTCTCACTACGAAGACAATTCAAAAGATTAGGGAACACGAGTAGACGATGTTGTCTTATTAGTAATGGCTTTTCCACTATTACTGCCGCTTTTGGCCTACTAGTACCACCTGAAAGTTGCTGGAGAGTGACAATGACCTCTGAAATTGACACACCACAGAGAAGAGTGTTGTTAACAACCTGCCAAATTTGAATGATTAAAAAAAAATCTGCAAATATATCAAATTAGACTTCAAAATTGTAAACACTCAAGCCCATCACTCTGCTTTGGAACGCATGATTGAGCCGCGAAAATATATAGCCGCTTAAAGTCTCTGATGGCTAGAATACTATATATCGCAACAACGAAGCGCTCTAAAGTGGCCACGCCAATGGACTAGCTGAGGGAAAGTTGCATTTTTGGGGCGTACGCATAGCATAATTGCGCCGCATAACCGCTGATGCAAAGATAGGTGCTCAAATTCTTATATAGAGGGGGAGGGGGGATTTATGACATCCACGCCCAAATATCAGAAAAACTGAAATGATGAAAAACAGTTTAACGCTATATCTTCAAAATTGAGTACTATATCGTTCTCAGGATTTTTGCACGTTTTTTTTTGCAATTATCTTCAAACGTATAACATCTTAAGACAAATCTCCGAATTCACTGCAAGAATATCGAAAAAATCAGGGGTGGGCAAAGTTTTGCCTGCAGGCCACATATTGGCCCACCGATCATGCATTATCAAGAGTCACATTTGTTGAAATAATTTAGCATCCCCCCCCTCAAAAGGTTATGTATTTCTACTTTTTTAATTGTGATTCAATAATTAGTACAATTATTTATTGTCAAGAGAAAAGTAAAAGAATAATAATGAATACAAATAAATTAAAAGATTTTACATTTATAATTATTTTTGGTACATAAAAGAAAAAATATTGGTTAATTTTTTTGTAATTAATTTCATTGAGTTGGTTGATTTTGCATTGAACATAATAAAATTGAATTAGTAAAATAATTTTACATTCAGTACTGTGCACATTTGATATTTTGTATTTCTTAACTAACTAGAATTATGATTTAATTAATTATAAATAGAACTTGAAAATTACTTTTATTTATTGATTTATTCCATATCATTAGACAAAGAGCGTACTAGAGCATGACCAGAAACTGGCTATCAAGGATATAGAGTAAATGCTCAAACGGCTTTCCATACAGCCGCATGAAAAAACTTTTGTACTATCTCCTCGGGAGATAACATCAAATTAGCGATGGGTTCCGGTTCTGGTATGAGATTATAATCCATGACATGATGGCATCAACTCTGATCTTCAAGGCAACAACACTGAGATTTTATCAGAAGCTTGTTATGCTAAAATTCAGTTTTGTTGTTTTCATCATTTTGTTGTTGTTTTTGATATGATACATTGCTATTTTTTTTAAAACTAGATGTTATCTCAGTATCTTTAAGACGATCCAAATGTTAATCCATCCATCCCTTTTCTTTACCGCTTCTCCTCACTAGGGTCGCGGGCTGCTGCAGACTATCCCAGCTATCGTCGGGCGGGAGGCGGGGTACACCCTGAACCGGTCGCCAGCCAATCGCAGGTTTTTATTATTATGATTATTTTCTGGTCACGCATCCTCCAACAGATTTGACAAGATAAAGCTCAGTGATTTTGAAAGACGGGAAACGGTCGTATCAGAATACACGTCTGACCGATTTTGCGGCAGTCGTCTGACGTAGTGCAATCGTGAAGGATCAAATTTGTCTTGTAGTCTGAGCCAGGCTTAGCTAACTAACTAACTAGTCCTGCAAATACTTAACTTGAAGAGTTATATTACACGGGAAACTATTTGCAAATGACTACATCGTACTTGCTCTAACTATATAAAGTACGTCACCTGATGCGTTCGATTACTTGGGAAAGAGGAGAGAGAAACTCTTTGGGGGAAAAAACAGCTAGCTAAAACATCAACAAAAGCATTCGTTGATCTTTTCGTGTAATGAAGATTTTCCTGTCATTAGCTCTTTTTTTTTAAGTTCAATTGTCTTATCATCACTTTGTCTGCCTTTTTTTCTCCACTATGTGGTCAAACTGGTTCCAACCGTATCGATCATCCAACTCTAAATATCATTAGACCACAACGGACAGACAGAGGACTGACTGACTGAATGACTGACTAGCTCGTTTAAATTTTGGTGGAAATGAAAAGTAGGCTGGAAAAAGTGTTTAAAAATAGTGGCCAAAACATCAATAAAATCTTTCTTTGATTTTCATATTCTGATAAAAGTACCTCGACAACATCATCCTGGCTAATCTCTTATTATTTTTTATTATTTTTACTATTGTTGACATAAAATGCCAAGGAAAATGTGGATTAGTGAATTTACACCCTGTTGTCACCACAGACACACAAAAGTTAAAAAGAAATAAAAACAACAAAAAGTTGAGTTGGTGCAGAAATGAATCAGCGCTACATTACGGCTCGACTCTGACACTTTATGATTGTAATTAGAGCAGGTGGATTATTGGAGCATGTTATGAGATGCGCTACTTTATCGCCTGGTGTAAATCCACAATAGTTTTTATTGTCAAAGAAAATAAAAATGGGGAATTGAGGGAAAAAAAGACAAACAAACAGCTATTTTCTCCGACTAGTCAAGGTCATTCAGCAGTAAAAAAAAACAAAACGAAAAAAGTCATAATGATTAGAAGGAAAGTGACATGTTTCTTTGTTGTTTGGAATCAAAACATGAGTGTCAGCAGACCTTGAGACGTTTGATTGTGTTCTCATGACAGGCCACACAATTTAGGATTTTTCTCTTTTTGATAGCTTTGTTTGGTCTTGGCAAAACACCCAGCAGTAAATTCAAATAATATTAACGAACTGTCTGTCTTGGAATGTAAGAAATACCAACAAAAAGAATCCATGTGTAACCTATGAAAATCAAAAAACAAAACATTTCCAAACATTTGACAATATCAAACCAAGAATCCACTGGTTTACAGCAATTCTGAAATGGTCCAAGGTGTTGAAGGTCCAAGGCCATAAACTGGTTGAAGTTAGGGTTGGGTTTTAGAGTCAGGGGTTGAGGTTCAGGTTGGGTTAGGGTAGGGTAGGGGTTGGAATTCGGATTAGGATTGAGGTTGTTACTGAGACCTAAATTTGGGTTAAAGTGGTATTACCCAGGAATGTAGAAAAATTCCAGAAGATTTCCATCTTCTCTTCAAAGTTTCTGGTTTCAAGAATTTTCACTTCAGTCCTCTCGGACAAAGTAAATGAATAGAGATATTGCTTTTGATTGTGAACAACAATCCCTGAAACTTGAAAGATGAAGATGTTTGAAGTCGTGTAGACCCCAAACTGTAACCCTAAATGCCAGCACCCTGACTCTTAACCCTAACCCCAAACATCGAAGCAACTAACAGCTAAATGCTGACCCTAACCCCAATCCCTAACTCTAATCTCACCCTTTACTGTCCCTGGGATTAGAACCATAATCCCTAAACCGAATGAACTCCTGACCCGCAACCAAACCCTAACCCTAACCCTAACCTGACACTTACCCCCTACCTAACCCGAACCAATCCTAACCGTAACACCTAACAATTCCTAACCCTAAACTAAACCCCAACCCTAACCTAATCTAACCCTAACATCAAATGATGTAGTTTGGTCATTATTGGAAGGTATGTGCATGAAAACTTGCTGGAATGTACGTAATTGTGGCATACAATATTGTCCTGGAAATTCTTTGTCCCTGCGTATTTCTTTTTAACTTTTGTCTCCAACAAGAGCGACTGAATAGAATCTACACAGAAGTTCCACTGACATCGTGGCTCTCGCTCCATCATGAAACACTTCGTTGCCTCTTTGGCCAATTAAAGAATCTGCTTAATTTTGCTTTGGCTTGCGTTCTTTACGATTGTACACGCCAACTTGGGCCCACATCTAAGCCCCTTTACACTTTAGCCCGGTAAACAGCACAAGAAGGTAAAAATAAGCACGCCACAATAGTTCAAGAAAGGCGGGACAACAGACGGACTAGATTTGGAAGGAGCGAGGATGAGGCGGGAGGCTTTCTAAATCCGTTGCTTGCGTTTGCCCATGATGGACTTGGCGTGAAGCGATGACTCCATCTTGGACGGTGAAGAGACAGTTACGGAAAGCTTCTGCCAGTCACACACACACACACACACGGCGGCGGCTGTACCTTCCAACCTGCCGCGCCACACTGGCCCGTGAATCCCGGCACGTCGGATCCCCGCCAGGTAATTACCGGTTAAAAATATTTCATCCCATTGTGTGCAAACAAAGGCGGCGGCGCGGTGAACAGCGACAAAGACCTGCTTTACACTCGTTTTGCTTTTTCTTTGCCTACAAACGTCGCCTTTGTTCGCCGCCGCGATGCTGCCGGCGCAGCAAATTTGAAGCTATTTCATATTTAAATGCAGCTGTCACGCTCGCTGGAAAAAGCGGGAAAAAAAAAAAAAAATCGAGTTCGTGTTGCTCCCATCCATCACCGCTAACTTTCACTGGAGGACAGTTTAATACCAAAACTGACCGGGACATAAAAGAAAACCCTGGAAAAGTCCATAATTTGCGTTCCTTTTTAGGAAATTTGTGAAAGTTGCCATTTCTCTGCCTCCCCCCCCCCAGTGTCGCTGTTCTGTATAAACGGCAAATGGGGCAACGTTCTGTCCATTAGTAGTAAGTGTGACGTGAAACCGTGTTTATCGTGAGGCGGATACATTTGAACAATTTAAAAACATTTGAACCTATTAAAAGGCACTTAATACACTTTTTAAAGACCGTGAAATCAGAGGTTTGTTTCTAAATACATGATACATGTTTGAAGATGATTGCTGAAAACACGTGTAAAGACTGAGAACTATGTCGTACTCAATTGTGGAGACATAGCATCACTGTTTCAGTTTTCCTGATTCTTTTTGGGGCGTGACTAAAACAGGGTCCAGCGACGGCATGAGTCGTCCCTCCCCCCCACTATATAAGAACTTGGGCGCCTTCGTTCCCGTTAGCGGTTATCCGGCGCAATGACGATGGGCAGTTAGCGAGCGAGCTATGCGCGCACACGGCTTGTTGTGTCGAAAGCAAAAGGCTACGATAAAAGACGGAAGAGGGAAAAATAATTTTTTTTCCTTGGCCGTATCAGTCGCTATGCGCTTGTCAAGCTCGTTAGGCACGGAGATTTTGTGCTACTGGCTAAACGTGCTCACAGGGCCTCTGGAAAAAAAAAACAACTTTTGAAGTTTGGAATGTTTTGTAAAAATACAGCGGTGTGACAGCTTCTTGACAAGTCGCCACCAGTTGTGTCGTTGATTCCATACATCTGTGGATAGATGATTGACAAGCGCCTTGTTTGCCATGCGACATCACCATATGCTGCTAGACGCTGCCTCGTTGGCTAATTATTTCCAGACGTGTTACTTCTTCATTTCTTTACGTGCGTGTTTGGAGGAAAAACTAAAAATGACCATAAAATACTTTAAAAAAAAAAAAAAAATAAAATAAAAAAATACATTCATCATGTGTAGGTCACATGTCACATCTGTTTGTTTGGAAGGCAAACACAAGGAGACAAATGTACATAAAAGCAGCTGCATGATGAAATATGCTGTATTTTAAATAGAAAAATGTCTGTTATAATAAAGGCATTGGACTATTTTTACCATATTTTTCCTCATGTCCAGCTGTGCATACAGTGTACAAACCTAATCGAAATACTTTTTTTTTTTTAAATTGTTGTAAGATCAGTGTACAGTTGCAGCTCATTAAAAGGACAAAGTCCTGCGTCTTTCTCCAGATCCGTCACGTTGCCAGTCATTCAAGTGTAATACAGCGCTATCGCAACTTAGAGGTCTTCTGCGTTTCATCATCAAATCACACAATGAACACACGATGCCAATTGAATTAAAGCAGGAAATAATGATGCATAAAGATCGATACCAATGCGCACCGGGTAATATCAGGTCATCGTGAGTGATGCAAGAGCAAAAAGATTGACACCGACTCACGGCAAGCGATACAAGCCAATAGCGAGTTATGCAAACACACAATTTCTGATACATAAGCGACAATGGTACAAGCGCATATGCTACCAGTGCATCGTGAGTGATACAGGTATGTTGCGCAATTGATACGAGTGCGTAGCAAGCGATATCAGAGCAGTGACAACGTACAAGCCGAGCGATGCAGGCGGCCAGACAGCGATACATGCCATACATTGAGCGATACGAGCGACCGCGGAGGACTACCCTGAGCGATGCGGACCCACAGCGAACGATACGGGCGTTTGAACCCCGCTAATTGCCTTGCCACGCTGCGGGCGGCGGAACACAGGCGCACGCTGGCGGTGTGTGTTTCGAACAAAGGCGGAGGATCAACTTCACAACAGAAGAACGCGGACATGAGGAATTATCAGGGGAAAACAGCAGGGCGGGAACACAAAGACGCGTGCACACAGATACACGCAAACGTGCGTGTGTGTGTGTGTGTGTGTGTGTGTGTGTGAGTTTCACCTTGACAAATTAACTTCAAAGCATTTAAAGTATCCTACTGGATACTTAAAATTGGCTCGAAGATGAAATTGTTCCACTTTGCTTTTTTTTTTTTTTTTTTTAGTTTTATGCCATCCGAGGACGTTCCATGACACGGAGGAGCTAAAATCGAGGAGCCACTGACATTTCCTCTGCAGAAGTCGACATTGACGTATACAATCTAAATAGTTGATCTTTTGTTTTTGTCGTTTCTTGATTATTTTTAATTTAAATTGAACATATTTTGCAGGGTCTCAGTTTAATTTTGGGCACTATTTAATACCGCAGTGACTTAAGTACACCGGCTCACGGTTACTGCGCAATGAACGTCTGTAATAGTAATAGTAATAATTCAGCCACGGAGATGATTGATTTGTAGCATGCGTCAATGACGTGAGGTCATCTTTAATTGACGTCTCAATCAAATTATGACATCACGCAAATGTCTCATCTCTCATGGGAGGAGCTAACAGATGAGCGAGGATCGCAGACCGAGGAGTTTGCAAATAAACACACCAGATTTGGCCCGTGACACTCTTGGCCTCCGATAAGTATTGTAATATAATAGTATTCAAATATTTTCAGAATACAATATTTATTTTGACTAGATTGTTCATGTTTTTAATAGCTGCCGTAGAAGTCTGAACATAAATATTATTCTTATTGTTATTATTAGAGGTTATTATTTCAAACGTACTTTGACACTGATCATACAGGGACCGAGCAGGACTTATTAAGGGGTATTTTTATATAACTGCTGTATGAAAAAAAAATTAAAAAATCCCAATTATTATTATTTTTATTATAGCGGCGAGTATAGTGTGACTATCGAGTGAGCGTGTCAAATAAATTGAAGGCAGATAAAACGAATGAAATGAGTCACCCCTGGGAGTTACACACACACACACACACTTATTTGGTGTTCAATATGGTCGCCCCCTCAATGTGCAGTGAGACCTGCGGCGCTGACGATGCGCTCCCATCACACAAGCACAAAAGCACAACACAACAGCAACACAACCGTCTTCATGTCAGTGCAGGGTAATTCTTTTTTTCCTCCCGTTGACATTAGGTGGCGCTGCAAGTCTTCCTCCCCACATTGTTGTTGGCAGTGGGGCTAACTTCATAAATATCTCAACGACACATCCTTCCATTCATTTTCCACAGCGCTCGTTCGCGTTAGGGTCAACTGGAATCTATTCCAGTTGACTTTTGGCGAGAGAAGCGGGCTCCACCCCGGACTGGTCACGGGCCTGTCACAGGACCGAGTTGACAAACAAGCATTCCCGCTCCTATTGACACCTATGGACAATTTGCAATATGGAATTCATCAACCTAAGCCAGTGATTTTCAAAGTGTGGTACGTGGGCTTTATCTAGTGCAGCGGTTCTGAACGCCGCAAGTTCCGTATGTGCGTTCACGTAACCCTTTTATAATTGGAAAAAAGAAAATATGGTTCATGTCAAAGTCAAAACAGGTATATATTTTATTTGGCGCAAAATGAACTGGTTGCACACAAAATCATTGCGTTCAAAGAACAAAAGCAACAAAAAACAAAAACGGAATTCAATTCAATGAAAATGTACTGTTGCCTTTTATCTTGGCAAGTGCCATCATTTTATGTCTATAATCCTCAAAAAGGATGACTTGTGAAGTTATGTCGAGTGCTAGCTTGCAAGTAGCGTGGTTGTGCTATTGCTGTCATAGATATAAGCAATCGGTATATAAAACACGCCCCTTTGAGCTGCGTGCCTACGGCGACGCTGAGCTAGTGGGGGCAAAGTGTCAGCTCATTCCATGTTTGCGGACGCCATGGAAACCAAAATAACGATGATGCCTGCAAATTGTTCAGCGTATGGTGGCTCATAACGCCGTACAATCACAACAAGGGAACCGGGAATAACCTTTAATGGGTGCGAATATTTTTTTGGGGCACTTTTTTCAAATCTTCTGTATTAATAGCAATATGCTTTGGCGTCGACAGAAGAACGTGAACATCACGAAGAACAACAACACACACACAGCGACGTGACACGGCATTCCGTCGTCACGCCCTCGCAGCACACACACAATGAACGAGTTCGTCAACGACGTGCTGCATCTTGCTCAGTGCGGTATGGCAACGGTTTTAACGGACGGACGATTGTCGTGGTACAAAATCGCTGAGTAAAATACAATTTCAAAAGTACAGTTCAGTTGTATTTAACTTTCAAGTATAGTCAAATATATTTTAATTTCATGTTTAAGAACTTTGTTTTTCCAACATTTATTTAACTAGAATTTATTTAACTTTTCTTTGCAATAGATTTGAAATGATATTTTAATATATTTAAGCACAGTTCGAATGTTCAAAATGTGCATAATATTACCGTTGTTTACAACAATAAACAGAGTTGTACTTTTTAGAAATCCAACTTTTTAATAACTACGTTGCTGTATTTTACAGTTGGTCATAATGGTGGTACTTGACGTGAAAGGTTGGAGAACCACTGACCCAAGTTGACGTTTGGCGAGATACAGTAAGTAAGCAGGGTACATATCACCATGCTATCCTATATGTCAACTCACATTATTTTTGTTCATTAAACTGTAAAGCGTTGTGTTTCACATGTCACGGCGTAAGACTAAAACTCATGAATTATGCATGGCGTAGCTTTTATTTAACACGTATAAAACAATCATTTATTCCGCTAGAGATGCGGCGTAAATCAGGGCGCATTTGGATAAGAAAGCTCGGCGTTAGCTTGGCTTGGCGGCCAGCTGCCGGTAATAATTGAATGACGTTTTGCAGGCGGAGAGCAGATGTGGCGTGAGGGATTATAAAGTTGCTCAAACTTTTAACAAGTGCTGCCAGCCAGTCAGCCAGCGCTTTTACACATCCTTCAATTGCACAGCTATCAATCAAAGATGTTCCCCCCCCCCCAGGGAGCGTCTTTACATGCATATTTATCAGCCCTGCATGCTAATTTCAGCGGCGGCTTCACGCCCGCTAATTGTTGACGTCCTACCCCGTGTGCGTTTTCCTCACTTCTGGTTACAACTTGCGGGATCTCCAATTTGCGACGCCACTTGGGAGAATAAGGGCGGACTGTACTCGCCACGTGAACTGCGCTTGAGCCCACTTGATGGCAAAAGTGTGAGCAAAAACGACGCAAGACGTAAGCCCACTAAGCAACTGCTGCCGCCACTTGGAAGTAATATTTCATTGAATTCATTTTTTGTTTACATTTTATTGTACCAACCCGACTCCGGATAATTGGAAGAAAGTACTGAAGATGGGATGGATTTTTTTTGTTTGTTTTTGGAGTAGTATTGAGAAAGAACAGAGCAAAGAAAGTTAAACATGCAGTCATTTCTTTTCTGTTTTCTTTTTTTAACCCAAGATTATGCACACTTTAAGACTTCATTATTCAACGATTGTTTTTTTAAACAACTTTTCCTCAAAATAATACAACTAGAAAAAATAATAATAATAATGCATGATAAAATTTACGTATACAAGTATGATTACTTTATTGCACCCGGGATATAATAATGTAACAAATTTGGAGTAAAACAAATAACACCAATTTTTTTTGTCACCTGAAATTCAGGAATGTTTTTTAATAAATAAATGACAGTAATAATGATAAAATGTAGGTAAAATATGTTTGAACAAAATGTTTGAAAACTATTATAAAATAAACATGAGTAAATGAGCATGATTTTGGCCACCTGAAATTCATGTTAAAAAAATAAAACAATGAAAAATAATACCTGTAATGTCACGAAGAAAGAAAAAAATATTGTTGAATTTATTGTCAAAACGTTTTATTTTTTTTATTAATACAGTGTGGATAATATCCTGCACCTCCAGTCACTGGGCAGTATTCAGTCGCCATTATTTATTGTGTCCACTTTTTTGTCCTTTGAAAATGTACACATTTCTCAACGAATTCCGACGTCAAAATCTTGAGCTCATTCAGGACAATTTGGGAACTGTTTTTCACATTCCGAAAGTCTCACTTTTTCCACAATTTCCTTATTTTCCTGGAAAATGCATGAAAATATATTATTATTGTTTTCTAAATTATTATTAAATAATCCATTGTAATGAACGAAACTGTTTTACAAATTAAATTCATCCTTGCAGATTTCCCTACTTAGTCAACCGATTAACAAAAAAAAAAAAAAAAAACATTTTAATTTCGTAATGTTCAGCTCATCTGTCAAATATTGAAAAGTGTTTTTCGCATTCCCACATTTTTCAGTGCTCCTCGTTTTACAAGACATTTTCTTTATTGACCTCCTTCTCCATTTTTCAACCAATTCAAACTATTTTGAATAAATGATACATCAGCTTTTTGCATTTCTTCCAAGTGTCGTGTTCTATATTGCAACATTTCAACACTGCAAATAATAATAACGTAGCTTGTTAGTTCCGCTTCTCAGCATTAACACACAATTCTGCAGAATATACATTTTTCAAATGAATACATTCAAGCAGATGTAGCGAAAGGTAATTTCCTGAACTTGGGCATTTAAACAACTACAACAACTACAAAACAAGTTAAAAGACAATACAACTAGGAGGAAAAATACAAACACAATGCATTAGAAACTTTTTTTCATTTTGATGAAATTGTATTGCACCAATCACAACTCGTCATGAACATAAATCTGTAGTAAAACATGACCAAAACTGTCAATGAATTAAAAATGGAAATTTATTGTGACTTTATAGTTATTTTTTTTTTTTAGGCCAAAAGAAGTACAGGTAGCATATTTCGAAGTTTTGAGTGCACCCCCTTTGGGATCAGACATTATAAACCCCTAAAAGTACAATAATGTCCTTTTTTGGTTGTCGTACCTGATGGGAAAGTAGAACGTTTGAAGCCGCAAACCTGGACTGCACTCACAGCACTTTATCCCATTTTTATCATCGTTTGCCAAACAATTAACTGTGGAAAAAGTTAGCGCGCCATATTGTCATCGGCATGCATTTACATGGCTAAGAAGCTAAGCAGCAGTCCAGCATAAATTTATGGGGATGTGTGTGAGATTTCGCTCCATTTTGCTTTCTTTACCTTCTTTTTTTAATCTTTATCTTTCCCACACCTGCCGCCGATTGCGCACCTCAGGGGAGTTGACACGTTAAAAAAAAAAAAAAATGCAACTTGAAAGTTTTGGGTTAGCACAAAAGGGAGGGCAAACAATGCTGGAAGAAAAGGAAGCTGGAGGAGGAGGAAGAGGAGGAGGAGGAGGATGGACACACAAAATGCCTCCAGCCAGCGCAGGTGTGCAAATTCAAGGACAAACCTTTGTTGTTTGCGCTTGTTTGACAGCCAGAAATGCCGCAGGGGGCGACGTTGTCGAAGCCAACAAGTTGGAAGAGTGATGCGTTGGCCTGCTTGAACGAGTCCATTGTAAGTTTTTGATAAAAGCTTTTATGGTTAGGTTGCATTTCTAATCTGTGTCCAAAAACTGGACATTTCCGGAGAAAAGGGTTTGAGGTAGGGCTAGGATTAGGGTTGGGTTGGATAAAAGTGTAGTTCTCACGCTGTTGGTTCTGCCATACTTCGTGTAAATCGGTCACTTTGAAAACTTTGCTTCTGTGTGGTGCCGCGGAGACTTTGTGTGTTGTCATGTGACTGCGTGGCTCCATTTGATTGATGAAATGGAGTCAAACGTCGCTCGCGGTTAAGTCGGACTGGCGGAAACAGTCACATGACAGCACCCGAGGCACAAGTCTCTCCGACGAACCGAAACAAGCAAGTCAGAATAGATGGATAAGAATAAAAGTAGCGAGCGGAAAGTAGCCCGATGTAACAGTGAAGGTAGCGTTTCTTCTGAAACAAAATACTAAAGTAAAATTCCAATTTATCCAGAGTTACAAAGTAAATGTAGGGCGTTACCACCGACTTCTGATTTCTGCTTAGGATTGTCATGATGGGCGGGTTATGGTTAGGGTTTAGGGCTAGGGTTATACATGGATGGATGGATGGATGGTTGCATGGATGGACGAAATATAACACAACGGACAGACAAGTCCACAAAGGGTGCCCGCCAGCTCTCTGTACTCCTGTCCTTCCCTAATACACCCCGCAGAGTCATCCAAGAACTTCTGCAGATGGCAAGGTCCACATTTGTACTGAAATCTGAGGCGTACATGGTGAAAAGCAATGGCAACAGAACAGTCCCTTGCGGCGCTCCAATGTCACTGATCACCACATCCGACAGGGTGCTTCCCCGACTGGGCAAAAACTGGAGCCTGTTTGACTGGTAGTCCGTGATCTAGGAGACGCTGCACGATGAGACACAGACCCCCACCGGAACACAGCAGAAAAGGTCGGATGGCATTGAAGGCACTGGAGAAACCAAAGAACATGACTCCCATAGTACTTCTTCTATCATCAAGGTGTGAGTTGAGCTCGACGCATCAGATAAGTGACAGCTTCATCCATGTCAACATGGGGCTGGGTTAAGGTTGGGATTAGGGTTACATTTGTGGTGGCTGTGAGCTTGGTCTTAAAATGCGTTGTCATGTACTGTTCAAATAGGCATCATTTATTTTGTTGCTAAAAGAAGAGACTTGCTTGATGTGAAATGTAAATCAGTGGTTGTCACTCCACGCGACCGAGCGCGACGACACGGTGCGGCTCGTGTCGGCAACGCCGCAGGTGCGTGAAAAAATGGCAAAATGAATCATTAATGACACACGGCAGCATTATAAGAGGAAATCGACGGGCGTACCTGCTCATTAGCATGCGGGCCGTAGTCCGCCGCTGTATAATTAGCCACCACTATTCCGACGCACGTTAGCGTTAGCTTTCTCACGCATGCAACACCTGTTTTTTTTTAGTGACGCTAAATGCTTCCTTTTGTTTGCATGTGACAACGGATGCACATGTCATGGAAACTTCCTGTTCAACTTCATAAACATCGACATTTAAAATTTGGTGTATTAAAAAAAAAAAAAAAAAAAAAAACATTAAAAAAGACTAAGAAGATCATGAAGGAAGCGAGTTGGTTAGGCAGGGTTAAGATTGGTTTTGGGGTAAGGATGAAGGTTGGGGCTAGGTCCAGAAGTTGCATGGAATTTTACCCTTTAAAAAAAAAAACCCGTCTATTTTTATTCAGAAAAAGAGGTTCTTTCGAAAAACAAAAGAGACAAATAAAAAAAGATTTTAAAAAAATCTAGATATATTTAAATGGCTTACTTGATTCGATGATTAACAATCAGTTTCCATTTCGTAATTTCCCCAAGTTCAAAAATAAAGTGAAAACTCAATATATGCTCAATATATAAGTAATATCTAAGTATTAATCGCCACACATTTTCCATATAGTACATTTCACCACATATCAGTTGATTCAAGACATGAACAAATCATTTGTACACGTGGGCATTAAATGATCAGAATCAGAATCAGAATCATCTTTATTTGCCAAGTATGTCCAAAACACACAAGGAATTTGTCTCCGGTAGTTGGAGCCGCTCTAGTACAACAGACAGTCAATTTACAGAACACTTTGGAGACATAAAGACATTGACAAAAAACAACAACAAACAACAATTGTGCAAAAAGATGCAGAGTCCTCAGTTCGAATGGCTAATATCGCAATAGTCCGGTGCAATGACCATTGTGCAAAGGGCACCGAGACTTCAAGGAGTGTATGCGGTTTAAAGTGACGAGTACTGCGATAATCTGGGACAATGGTTGTGCAAATGTTACAGATACTCCTCAATCAGTGTGCAAATGGAGCAGATGCTACTCTGGCATGAGTGGCCACTATATGCAAATAGTGCAGCACGGCGAGACAACTACAGTGAGTGCACGAGTAATACATAATACAGAAATGTGACAACGAACTCAAGTCAAAAAATTGCCAGCTTGTTGTAATGGAATTGTAAGTTAGCTGTTCAAGAAGTTGATTGCAAGAGGGAAGAAGCTGTTGGAATGTCTACTAGTTCTAGTTTGCATTGATCGGTAGCGCCTACCTGAGGGAAGGAGCTGGAAGAGCTGGTGACCAGGGTGGGGAGGGTCCGAGAGGATTTTGCACGCCCTTGTCTTAGTTCTGGCAGCGTGCAAGTCCTCAAGGGTGGGTAGGGGGGTACCGACAATCCTTTCAGCAGTTTTGATTGTCCGTTGCAGTCGGAGTTTGTCCTTTTTTGTAGCAGCACCAAACCAGACTGTGATGGAAGAACACAGGACTGATTCGATGACCGCTGTGTAGAACTGTCTCAGCAGCTCCGGTGGCAGGCCGTGCTTTCTCAGAAGCCGCAGGAAGTACATCCTCTGCTGGGCCTTTTTGAGGACGGAGTTGATGTTGGTCGCCCACTTCAGGTCCTGGGAGATTGTAATTCCCAGGAACTTGAAGGTCTCGACGGTTGACACAAGGCAGCTGGACAGCGTGAGGGGCAGCTGTGGCGAAGGATGCCTCCTGAAGTCCACGATCATCTCTACAGTCTTGAGCGTGTTCAGCTCCAGGTTGTGTCGGCCGCACCGCAGCTCCAGCCGCTCCGCTTCCTGTCGATATGCAGACTCGTCACCGTCCTTGATGAGGCCGATGAGAGTGGTGTCATCTGCAAACTTCAGGAGTTTGACAGTCGGGTTCGCTGAGGTGCAGTCGTTCGTGTAGAGAGAGAAGAGCAGCGGAGAGAGGACACAACCTTGGGGCGCCCCAGTGCTGATGCTGCGTGTGGATGAGGTGGCCTCCCCCAGCCTGACCTGCTGTGTCCTGCCCGTCAGAAAGCTGTAAATCCACTGGCAGATGGCAGGTGAGACGCTGAGCTGGAGAAGCTTGGATTAAAGGAGTTCAGGGATGATGGTGTTGAACGCTGAGCTGAAGTCCACGAACAGGATCCTCGCGTAGGTCCCTGCACTGTCGAGGTGTTCTAGGATGAAGTGCAGTCCCATGTTGACTGCATCATCCGCAGATCTGTTCGCTTGGTAGGCAAACTGCAGGGGGTCCAGCAGGGGACCTGTGACACTCTTGAGGTGGTCCAGCACAAGACGTTCAAAGGACTTCATGACCACAAATGTCAAAGCGACAGGCCTGTAGTCATTCAGACCCGAGATTGCAGGTTTCTTGGGGACTGGGATGATGGTGGAGCGTTTGAAGCAGGATGGAACTTCGCACATTTCCAGTGATCTGTTGAAGATCTGAGTGAAGACTGGCGCGAGCTGGTCCGCGCAGACTTTGAGGCAGGATGGAGACACGTGGTCCGGGCCTGCCGCTTTGTTAATCTTTTGTTGTTTGAAGATGCGTCTCACATCCTGTTCATGGATGGTTAACGCAGAGGTCAGAGGTGTGATTGTGGTCGCGGGTGCGGCCGGGTTGGTGTGTGGTGTGAAACTGTCCTTTTCAAATCTGTCCTTTTCAATTCACGAGTCATCGGTTGCTGGGCAACCAACCCTGTGGCTGTGTTAGCGCTAACCACAGGTGGGTTCTAGTAGCCACAAATTGTACTCAAGAGTACTGTTACTTTACAGCAATATGACTCAAGTAAAAGTAAATACAGTAGTCCTCCAAATAATTATTTGAGTCAGTATTCTGTAACGTTGAGGTAAGAAATTCACACCAATTCCAACTGGGAAGTGATCTTGACTTACTTTACTGCTGTTTGAATCACATCTGAAAGTCAATGTTTTATGGGTTTGACTTCAAAATACAGTCGTGCGACTTCGGATCTGTTTCGTATTGAAGGGTCACAATTTTGCAGGGACTTCATGATTCAGACGCCGAGTGAACTGTCTCTGCCCTGGTACCAATGGAATACTTTCCTTTTAGATTGGGATTTGGCACCATCTTGTGGCATCTTTAAGAAAGAGCACAGAAAGGGCAAAGAGATGAGTTTTTCAGGGAATCGCTGGGGATAGGTTCCACAGAAAATAACACAAATAGGTGAATTTATGAAGAGTGAACCACAAATATGGGGGGTGTTTTATTTCTCGGGCCAATGAACAAATGACACGCGTGACACCAGCTCTGGTATCTCAGTCGCCATGTGGCCTGAACCCAGGCCAAATCCTCCGCCGCTAATTTTTACTAATTGCCTGCGCCCGGCCAAGGCGTTTTTAGCGGCGGTAGCGTCACGGGAAGCTAATGAGAGCTAAATAATGTATGTGAAGCGCTCTAATTGCTTCATTTCTCATTTTGCGGCACGGCGCTCGCACGCAAATCTGCTGGCTGGCTGATGGTTAATACTAATAAGTGCTGCAGTCAGTCAAAGGGCCGCAGCATCTTGGCACGCTCGCCGCGCCGCATTGTGGCCCACAATGGATGCCGGATTCCCACTTTTATTACCCACATGCTAATCCTGCGGCTGGGCGGAGCGTTCGGGGATGAATCTGAATTGGGATCAGTCGCCGTGGTTGCATATGTCATATACGGGGTGATGTACACATTGTGTGTACTAATTGTAGCTTATTAAAATGTGTATTTAATCTGTACATGTCTCTGCTTTTTTCAAATCAGTACTATAACTAATCAGCACTAAGTGTCTAAATAAAAGGGACCTATTTCATGGAATGAGGGTTACACACATATCCAACTGGGAAAACCAGAAAATAAAATACCAGAAACATATCAGTCAAGTCAGAGTTTAATTTGAATATATATATATATATATATATATATATATAATTTTATTGATTTACTGTGACTTCAAATATGGTTGATGAGTGTAAACCTAAAATTACTTTTGAATTTTGTTGTATTTTATTTTACTATTATATATATTATTTTTATTTTTTCATTCTATCTATGTCAGTTATAATGTTAACATAAGGAGAATAATGTTAAATCCTTTTTTTTAGTTTATTCTTTAGATCTCTATTTTTTTAATTATTATTATTGTTTTAAGAATTTTATTCATGTATTGGTTTGAAATCTTATATTAATTATGTAATTATTGTTTTAATTCAGTACAATAATCCCATCCCAATGTCTTTTTTTAATCTTTATTATTTTATAATTGTTTCGATTTGTTTTATTTTATGATTAGTTGTTTTTACTTTATTCATTATTTTTTGTCATCGTTTTTTTAACTTAACCTATCTTTGATGAGAAACCACCTTTATCCCAGAAATTAATTGATTCAAAATAAATATTTTCTTTATTTTAATATTTAATTAATTTTATTTTGTTCATTTATTCATCTGTCTTTGCGTAACCCGGAGTTCCTTTTATATATATTTTTTAATAATATAATAATATAAAAATTTGTAGTAAGTTAATTTGCTTTGAGTTTTGCTTGCTTAATTTTACATTCTACTTTCTAAAATTGAGAAAACATAATTTACTTTTTATTTGATTAATCTGCTTTTTAAAAGAATTATATTATTTGTTATTTCATTGTTTTGTGTTCTTTTTTTTTATGTTTGTATTTATTTTATGTCTTAAATTACTTTTCCAGTCCGATTTTTACCAGTCATGGATGACAGTTTGTTGTTGCATCAATCAAAACTTTGTAGCACCTTCCATACTTTAAAAAAACAACACAGTGATTCACAAAATTATTTACATTTTTTGAAAAAGTAAAATAAAAATAGTGCAAATACATTTGACAACTTTTTGCATCACTATGTTCAGTTTATATTGACATTTTTGTATATGTATTTTGAAATAATTGATCATACAATGGGACTTAAATACATACTTAAATATGACATTTGAAAGAATTCAAATGTGGCGCTTGAGCACAAAAGTAATCCCGCACCTGTCTGAAACGAAACATGAGCGGTCAGACATGAGCAATCGCTGGAAGAGTGGCTGAAACGATTCACTTTCCTGTGTTTTTTTTTTTTTCTTTTTTTTTTTTACATTTTAAAATTTTTTTTTGGTTGATTGACTTCTCAAAGGCGTCTCAACAAAGCTCTAAAAATACATAAACGTTGTTGCGGTGCATTAATGACAGCACAGCACAGCACAGTACAGCGTGCCTTAATAGGATTGAGTCTCGATAGCAATTTGTCAAGGCACGCATTTTTGGGGGGGACAAATATAGTGGCGTACAGAATAGTCAACAGGATTAAAGCGAGCGTCACCTCAAGAGGCTCCTTGATGTGTTGTCGATAAAAGGATTTTTCATTATTCGTGGCCGTGGAATTGTACTGCTCTTTATCTGCACGTCAATCTTGTTTGTCTCTTCCCCCGTCTTGTTATTTTTAATGGATTTAACGCGTCTGCATTTAGATGAGCCGCTCGCCTCGGGTCCACGCCGCCTCGCTAATATGTGCTGAACTCCTGTAACACGCCGTCGTCTTCAATTAATACGACAGACGTGCTCATTTTGTTCACAAACGGGAGGAAAAATGACAAAAGGCGAACAGCGCTTGTCAAAGTTTGCTCGTTTGGTCGCAAACTGAGTCACGTGTAATCATCTATGTTCGCTTACACATGTACGCCAAACAAGAAAAATAATGTTCAATTCCAGTGATTCTCAAAGTGTTATATGGGTAACAGTAGCGGTACGTGGCCTCCCTCTTGTGGTTTGCAAAAGAATAACTTCCTAAGTAAAGTTCAGTTGTGTTTAACTTTTACGTGAACTTTTATACATTTGCATTTAATCTTTAAGAACTGTTTGTTTAAAAAATATATTTGGGTGCAATAGTTATTGAATGCAGCCCTATGGGGGGGCACAAGCCAGTGCAAAATGTAGGCCGGTCTCAAGCCCGGATAAATGCAGAGGGTTGCGTCAGGAAGGGCCTCCGGCTTCAAACTTTGCCAAACAAATATGAGCGTTCATCCAAAGAATTCCATACCGGATCGGTCGTGGCAGAACAGCGGTGAGGCGTGCTGTCGGTGTGACAGACGAATTTAAGGTGGAGGTGGGACTGCATCAGGGATCAGCCCTGAGCCCCTTCCTGTTTGCAGTGGTGATGGATAGGCTGACAGATGAGGTTAGACTGGAATCCCCGTGGACCGTGATGTTTGCAGATGACATTGTGATCTGCAGTGAAAGCAGGGAGCAGCTGGAGGAACAGTTGGAAAGATGGAGGCATGCACTGGAAAGCAGAGGAATGAAGATATGTGCATGAATGGTGGGGGAAGAGGGAGGCTACAGGGAGAAGAGATAGCAAGGGTGGAGGACTTGAAATGCTTGGGGTCAACCGTCCAGAGCAATGGTCAGTGCGGTCAGGAAGTGCAGATACGGGTCCAAGCAGGTTGGAACGGCTGGAGGAAGGTGTCAGGTGTGTTATGTGAAAGAAGAGTCTCTGCTAGGATGAAGGGCAAAGTTTATAAAACAGTGGTGAGGCCAGCCATGATGTACGGATTAGAGACAGTGGCACTGAAGAGACGACAGGAATTAAGAGCTGGAGGTGTTGAGATTCTCTCTCGGAGTGACCAGATTGGAGAAATTCAGAAATGAGCTCATCAGAGGGACAGCCGAGGTTCGAAGTTTACGAGACAAAGTTAGAGAGAGCAGACTTCGATGGTTTGGACACATCCAGAGGAGAAATAGTGAGTATATTGGTCGATGGGTGATGAGGATGGAGCTGCCAGGCAAGACCGGAGAGAAGGTTGATGGGTGTCGTGAGGGAAGACATGAGCGCAGTTGGTGTTCGAGAGGAGGATGCAGGAGATAGGCTCACATGGGAAAGGATGACGCCCTGTGGCGACCCCCAAAGGAAAAGAAGAAGGGTGCAATAGTTATTTAACTATTTATTTAATAGTTATTTATTTTATGTGCAATACATTTTAATCAAATCATTATTTAAGTAGTTATGCTGTATGTACATTCATGTGTATCTGTATTTTTGTGGCAATTACAGTATGTGCATGCAATATGTACAATGGTGCCTTGAGTTACGAGTTTGATCTGTTCCGTGATCATGCTTTTAACTCAAAACACTCATGTCTTAAATCATCTCTACCCATTGAAATGTATGGAAATGCCACTAATTTGTTCCAGCCTCCCAAAAAAAACATTTACTAACATTTTCGAGTAATTTTTGTTTTTTAAGAAGAAAAATAGCACTCTATAATACAGTGGACACACGCTATTTGCGGGGGATATGGACTGGGCCTGACCGCGAATAGCAAAAATCTGCGAATAATTGACAACCATTATAATTACATTGAAAGAAAAAAAAAATTAACCCCCAAAAATAAACCACCAAGAGTGAAATTGGGGTTGCTTCCCTGTGTGCCCCATGCCATAAAAATGAAAGACTGGAAAAAAATTGGGAAAGAAAAGTCCCAACTGTGAATATGCGGGGGGTTGACTGTCTTGTACTTTATAGAAACGTAGTAATAACAGAAACAGAATGAAAATATGCGGCGCCACCTGGTGCGCGCGACTTGCCCACCTGGAGGCAGTATAAACCAGTCATACAGACAAACAAAGAAGAGTTTCACTCCACAATAAAAGTGATGTGCTTCTTTTAAGTCCGCAATGCTTTATTGTCTTTGATTTGTGTTTAGTTTGGCAGTAAACTTGAAGTGCTCTGGGAGTGGCAATAACCAGCTTGACGCCTCCTTTTTGAGGAAAAAAAAAGCTTGTTGTGAGCTGACTTCACTACTTTATTGTATTTCGTCGTGGTTTTTTTTGGTACTGTATGTTCAAAATTAAAAGTTCAATAAATTACTGGGGATTACTGTGGATCTATTTGCGCATACCCTTGTAGCTAAAGGATGCATGATTGGGGCTCGATGGTGCGCCGTCCCCTCCACTGAGGTTGCCTTGGGGGAGGTAACGATGCATGCGTTGCGCTGCGCAGTGAAAGCTAAAGCAGGTCAAGTGAACACCGCCGCTGTCCTGTGGGACGGGGCGGTGGACTTTATTCATTCTATATTCTTCTAGAAGTCCCCCTTCGTGCGGGGGGCGGGGCCGCTCTCCCGCCTCCGGCTGCAGGTGGCGTCTGCGTTCAATATTAAAGACTTCGCACATGCCGCCGGATCCCACCGGACACCCTGCGCCACCATCAGTCCAGTGTAAATAACAGGAAGTGGCAACGCATCAATTGTTAAGCATGCGAGGGGGAAAAAAAAATCCATGAAGTCGATGCCGACGCCGCTCCCGGAGGGTCTTGAGGGTTGTCGCTCCGCCAGCCCGAGTTGTTTTGAATCAGCGCTCACGTCGTGACGGGTTCATCCAGTGATTAGCGACAGGTGGTAAAATGCCACAAGGGGTTGTTTGTAGCACAGAGTTGAAAGTTGGATGACTTGGATGGGACTTGGCAGCGATATTTTCAATAATGCAAATGTTCCAAGTGTTCTCAACTGGACAGGATGCAATCTTGTCTGCCATCTTGGAAAAAACAAAACAACAACAACAAATACAGTGGAACCTCGGTTCACAAATGTAATCCGTTCCCTGATGCCATTCCCAAACCGAAAGGTTCCTGAACCCAGGTAATGCTTCACTTTTAAACAAATGGAAATGCCCCAAAACAAAGTTATATACACACTTATAGAGTTGTCTTGAGTTGCAATCCCGTCGGGCGGCCAATGTTTTGCTTGGAATTGAGAGCAAAAATTTGAGATACGAGTGCTGTATAGTGAAATGAACTCCATGAGCAGCAGTTTGCAGATGGTGAACAATTCTTCAAAAAAGAGGCTTGACGTTTACTGTCAAACTAACCATAAAACCAAGGGAATTACACATTGTGTGTTTGAAAGAACCGCATTATTTTCCTTTACATTACATTACAATGTATGTAGACAGAAAATATAACAATACTCACAGGCATAAATTCTTTATCCTGTGTGAAAAATGACGAAGCATGCATGGCGGCTTACTGAGGAGCTGAGACAACTCCATGTACAAGACCCAATTCAAATGAAGTTGGGACATTGAGTAGAACGTCAATTGAAACAGAATACAATGATTTGCAAATCCTTTTAGAATGATTTCAAAATTAGAATGTTCTCATCGATTAACGTTATTTTTTGCGTGCGCAAATATTCTCATTTTTAATTTGCTGTCGGCAACCCGTTCCAACAAAAGCTGTGACATTCTGTATTCTGTTTTGATTTACGTTTGGCACAACATCCCAACTTCATTGGAATTGTGTTTCATTTACCTGTATGGCTGTATTACACTGCCCCCTGGTGGCCAAGGTGCGCAAACCGCAAAGAGCAGCCACATCGTAAATATTCTGAGCGTGGGGATGTTAATTCATCAGAAAAAAACATACAAACTCCAATTTTGATGTATGATTTTCCACATACAAGAATTTACGAAACCTCCAACTATTTTACTTGGTGCCCTATCGGCATCCTGCATCGTACCGTATCCCATAAAAACTGTAAAGGTCAAGTGTCAAGAATATAAAAACTCCACTTTTGGTCTATATCAACCTTTCATGATATATCAGCCTCTATAATACTTGGTAGTACCCCGTGAAACTGAAAAAGTCAACCGTCAGGAAACTTTTGAGTTGACTACCCGAGCCTCACCGTAGATCACAACTATGTTGGTAATTTTTAATTAATTGGATTTGACCTGGTATCATTTCTGCATCGTGCACTATACCGTATCAGGTTAAACTGCAAAAGTTGAGTATCAGAAAACTGATTCTTCCAACCGGCCTCACCGTAAGTGATACCCGCGTCGTACATTTTTGGAGTGTGAGAATGCGTCAGGAAAAATGGCAAACTTTAGTTATTTTGTGTGATTTGATATCTACGAGAATTTAGGAAATCTCCAGTTTCGGTACCGTGTCTGCATCCTGTACCCCGTGAAAGCGTCAGGAACCTCTTGAGGATACCGCCTCAGCCTCTGCCGTAAAAACTCTGATGTCGTCAATTTCCCGAGCCTGTCGGCGCGAGGATGTTAATTTGTCGGCAAGGAGGCTGGCAAACATCTGCAGCAGCCAATAATAACCGCAAAAAAAAAGGACCAAAAAAACCAGCAGTCAATGGAGGGAATGCGCACGTGAATTAGCTTCTTTGCCTGACAAGCAGCTCATTGCTTTTCCCATCATGCATCTGATCGGTCATTGAGAAACACAAATAAGTCAAGTCGACCATCTGCTTGTTAGCGGTAAATATAAAAGTGGCTGTTTGGAAATAAACAATAAAACGAGTGTGACAGGCCGGAGAGCACCTGAACGGAAAATGTAATATTTGATGTCGTTTAAAGCGGATTTCTGTCAACTCCTAAACAAAGCTTGTCTTTAATTTATTATATACACACAAACAACAATACTCGTGTTGTCCTCATTTTCTAAATCAATAATCAGCCCAGCATGCTTCATTAGCAGTGACCAATCACAGGCGTGCTGGGGGAATCTCGTCTTACAACAGGAGCCTTTGCGAAGACATAAACCATCTGCTACTTGTAGGAAGGGGAGGGGGGGGAATCAAATTAATCCCATCTTATCATGCATTCAGATTTTAAAGCAATTAAAGATGTTCTCCTTCCCGTCTAATCGCAGATGCCGCGACGAGGCAAAAACTCGGCAGGTGAACTTTGCGGGACTTGGAAAGTTTACAAGTTTTCGCACACTCCAGCGAGCCGTTAGTGGGTACGACGGCGACGCTGGCAGCCGCCGCGTATTTTCTTATTAAGCATTTCATCACCGCCCAAAACCCCGAGATTTCCCTCAATAGGGGTCTCAAACTCACAAAAATCGCGGCGGTGCCAAATCATTTCGTGCCTAATGTCTTTTTTAATATAACAAATAAGTGGCTGCCAAATAAGCGCTTTTAAAAATGAAGAAAGAGGAATAAATGAACGCAGATTCATACAATGTTGAAATGACTTTAATTAAGATCAGGGACTGCTGACCTCCCATAATGCTAATTTCACATTGAAATGTGTTGTTTTGGTAACCTCAAAGGATGTATACCGATTTATGGCGACACAAATCTAGGGTTTGCCTCCTTGTACATTTGAATAGCAACAGCCTGTGTCATCTGAACCTACAAGAAAACATCCGTACCTCAAAAGTACAACAATCTACCCTTGTGTGCTGTGTGTCTAGGGTTGACTATTGGATTCCCAACAGTGGGAGTCTCTTTGTGTCCCCTGAGGTACAGCAATCTACCCTCTTGTAAGAGTGGAATGAAATTTGTGTCTACTATGGTACAACAACCTACCTTGATGTCATGCACACTTGAGACCGACTGTTGGCCTCCCAATGGTGGAAGTCTGTTGGTGTCCCTTGAAGTACAACAATTTATCCTATTGTAATGTATGCTTAGGGCTCTAAGAGTGGGATTCAATTTCTGTCCACCAAGGTACAACAATCTACCCTGCTCTCCTGTATGCTCAGGACTGCGTGTTAGACTGCAAGTATTTGTGTCAAATACAAACTACTCTACAGTACTGTATGCTTAGGGCTGAAAATTAGACTCCAAAGAGCGGGAGTCCATGTGTCCCTCAAAGTACAACAACCTACCATGCTGTGCTGTACTGTACGCTAAGGGCTACAAGAGTGGGAATCAACTTTTTTTTTCCCCTGAAGGTACAACAATTTATTCTGTTATACTTTAAGGTTAGTGCTGAATATTGCAACCCAATAACAGGAGTCTATTTGTTTCCCTGAGTCAGGATGCAACAGTCTACCCTATTGCGCTGTATGCATAGGGTTGACTATAAGACTCCAAGAGTGGAAGTCTAACAGTGGACTCGAGGAGTATTTGTGTTCCGCGAGGTACAAGAGTTTTCCATGTTGTATTGAATGCTTTGGACTGACTATTGGACTCCGAGAGTGGAAGTCCGTTCATGTCCGTCAAGATACAACAATCAACCCTATTGTGCTGTACACTTAAGGCAGACTTTTGGACTCCAAGAGTAAAAGTCTATCCGTGTCCACAAGGTATAACAATCTAACCTGTTTAATTTCTGGGTTGACTATTTGACTCCAACAGTAGGAGTCTATGGTTTGTCCCTTGAGGTACAACAATCTACCCTGTTGTACTGTAAGCTAAGGGCCTCTATTGATGAGAGCATACATTGCCATATTGATATTTTGTCCCATCCTTAATAGATCATTGAATATGGCAATCTCCCGAATTTGGCATCAGAATCTACAATCTGAATCAAAAGTTGATCAATTTGTCATTGGGGAAAAAAATGAAAACCTTCATTGGAATTGATACTTTTTGAAAAAATATGCTAGCAATGAGCAAACACAAGCAAACCCAGAGCCTTAGGCCTTGGCGGAGGCAACTCTCTTTTGTTGGACCAGTAGCCGCGATGATGAGCCATTCAGATCAACATAAAGAATTTTGAATTGCGTTCTGTTTGGTGTGCTTATTGTAATTATCAGTGTTGTATTACTAGTTATGCGCTCCCTCCCCAGCTTAATTTCCATGTGCACTCATTTGTGGTCCCCCGTGAAATTCTCTAGGTACCCCCTGCGCACCCCCCGCACCGCCCGGTACCGGCGGCCCAAGCCAAGAGCGCAATGAGCTCATTGTTACGCTCCGACTGCTGCTCTCCATTTCAGAGCTATCAACAGCTGTCGATCGCAGAGATGTCCTGGACCCTGTCCACCAATCAGGGGCCTCATCATGGAGGGAGGGGGGGGGGGGGGGGGGGGGTGGTGGTACCAAAACAAATGGCAGGTGCAGCAAACCAATCACGACTCCACTTGACAATAAAAGTTAGGTCAGAAGAGCAGCCGTGTGTGACGTTGCTCAAAATGCCTGAGAACAATCTTGTAAAATAAGGTAGAAAAGCTCATTTAGGTTGTACTTACTGCCTAAATCCAATCTATTTATTTCAAAGTTTATTATGTATTTTCACCCTATTTGTCTTGCTGAAATGAGCCCGTTTTGAGGGGGCGGTCCTGTCTCGTAACACCGCCCCCATATAGCGCTAGGCCAATGTTATGCACAGCTTGTTACCATGACGAGCACCCGCAAAGACAATCAAAGCATTTCCACTTGTGGGGGCAGCACTTCATACACTACACTCTGTGTATGTGGTGCATGGCCATATCACCAAACGCAAATACAGTGGTTCCCTGACTTGCTCATTTTTTGAGTTACTGCGTTTTTTTTTTTCGCTTTGTCTATATTGCAAATAATTGACATTCAAGTGAGCTTCAGGCATTCCACTGCTAGATTATGGCCCTGTAGTTCACAAAGTGTGAAAGTACATGTAACTGTTGGGTTTACTCCCACTCGAAGTTTATTGTAAAACTAAATGTTAAACAGAGAATTACACATTGTGTATGTAACCAAAGCACATAACTTCTTCTGAAAGTCTGCTAGTTGAATGCTAACACATAATGAGGAACGCCATAGACAGGCTAACAGAACTAGCTTCGTTATCGTGGTCGTTCTAAACCTTTAAGCTACTCATATTTGAACACAAACGGTGCAGAAACAAATACATAAGGAGCATATAACAACAATCACAGGCAAATACTCCTTTTACTCAACAAAAAACAACCAATATTAAGTGCAGCTTGGTTGCGGCACCTTTTTAAGTTGGAAATGCAACATGGCAAGAGTTCACGACAGCAAGTTTCAAAGGATGAGCTGTGCATGCTTAGCTTTTTCTTTGGCTTTTTTTTTGCGTGTCATGTTTGCGTTTCCTTAATCGCAAAGTCACCTCGTTTCACTTTTCTACATTCAAGTTAAGGCAGACCGTTTAGTGTTTTCGTTTTATGATGCACAGCTGTTAACTTATTTTTTGACCTTTGTTAAGAATGTTAAAAAATTGTCCCGCGACCCTTGTGAGGATAAGGGGCTCAGAAAATGGATGGATGGATGGATGGATGGATGATATCCAATGCAAATTTTTGGGGGGAAATTGTAATGATTCCCATTGTTCCAACTCTTACTGTTGGTCTTGTCTGCATCATTCATTTCCTCAAAAGAAGACAAACTATTGACGTTGTACTTTCCTCAAAAGATGTAACCTTGTTCTACATTTTGATTTATGTAGTTTTTATTTTCTTGTATACATGTTGTTTATTTGAAAATCATTTATTGAAGAATTTATTGTTAGCATTTTGCAGTTTTGTTTGTTTGTTCTTTTTTACACAAAAGAAAAGTACTTTTTTATGACTTAGGTGAAAGGAGAGAGTTTTCCGGAAAGAAAAAGGGGATTCGTCACATCAGCATTGGTTTCTGCCTGTACTTCGTTTGAGGATGCAAAAATGGCCTCCCACAGTTGCTGTTTGGAAGTATGCATACTTCTAACCACCCTTAAAAATCTTTAAAGGATGTGCTTCAGGTTCTCAATAGGGTTGAGGTCAGGGAATAATGATGGCCAAACCATGAGAACTTGTCACGTGAGCGTCGGGTAATATGAATAATTGAATGTGTTTTTCAGGTTTCACATTATTTTGAAACCGAGATTGATGTAGTTTTGCTGTGTCCAAGGTCCGCATCCGGTTCATGCTACTTGCTAACCTGGTAACCTCAAACAGCTGGTACAGCAAGTCTGGCTGACATGTTTGCAGTCAATAAATCATCTGTCCTTCCTACGCTGTCCCGCCTCTCGTCCTTATATACTGTAGTGACATTAACAGTTAAACAACAAAGCGACTCACTGGATGTGAGCGTGAAATATTGAAAGGGCAAAATCATCTCCGCGGTCCTGAATGTATTAATATAGATGCTCCGAGTGCATTGTGGGAACTACGAGAGGCAATTTTGCCTTCATCAAAGTAGTTACAAATGACATAATTTGTGTTTTTACAGCGTAATTCATTTTCCTTAAAAGATGATAAACTATTGATGTTGCACTTGTTGTTCCTCAAAAGAAAACGTGAGAAATTATAGAACAGTTCTCACCTCGGGTTTGCTCTCAGCTATGGCAAACTCGTTTCACCTGACTCCTCTTTGCTTGTTCGATTCATTGTTGAGTTTCATTTGAGTTCATTACTACCAGTTTGAATGGACAAAATATATTAAATATGTATTTGATTTTATTGTATACATTATTTTATTTGAAAAAGAAGACAAACTATGTGGCACTTTCCTAAAAAGAAAAGATTTAAGATGTTTATAATGACCGTAACATCTACACTAATTTTAGTGACCTCGTCTTTAGCGTTTTGCATTATATGTTAGCATTAAGCTAGTGGACTTTGGGTTGACGAAATTACATAGTTTCATGCTCTTTTGTTGACTGTGCCGTTTGTATGTATTGATGCTCTTTGTTTGTTAAATTAGCAGATGTTTGAAGATTTATATTCTCTATAATTACTGTAAAATCAATGCTAATTTCTGTTAGCCCATCTATGGCATGTATAATCATCCAGAAATGCTGGGGCCACGCTGTCTTCATTGAACTAATCAAAATGGCCGTCGTCGATGTTTTTGTTTGTTTGTTTGTTTTGTATATGAGTAAAACACAGGTTGTACTTTTATTTTAATCACATTCAAATTTTATACGTTGCTACCAGTGGTATTGCTTTCTTCAATTGTGATAAAGTTATGAGATATTTTGAGTTGTTATTAAAAATGGTGCTATAGTACATGAATGCTAATTTCCATTACCCCATCACATGATATATATTCGCATTAAACAAGCGTACTTTCATGAGATGAACTAATATGGTTTGATTGAACAGTTTGATGCTTAACTCTACAACGTGTAATTGTCTTCTGTCGTGTGCTCCATTTGTATGCATTGCCGCTCCGTGTCCATGAAAGTAGCATTTAGAGTTATAATTACGATAACATCTATGTAAATTTTAGTCAGCGTGTCAATGGTATTGAATATTAGCATTAAGCCAGTGCACTCATTTTATCTAAATATATTTATATATATATATATATATATATATATATATATATATAAATGGTGAATGTGGACATGAAAAAATTAATTCACTTTGAAATTCCTGTTCGTAGTGGTTCACTTCATGACAGGTGGTCTAATAGTGTCTCAGGACCTGAAGTGGGCGATCAACATCAACTCCTAGCAGAGGATGTGCTTCCTGCGGCTTCTGAGGAAGCACGGCCTTCCACAGGAGGCAGTTCTACACCAATCAGTCCTGTGTTCTTCCATCGCAGTCTGGTTTGGTGCTGCTACAAAAAAGGACAAACTCCGACTGCAAAACTGCTGAAAAGATTGTCGGTACCCTCCTACCCACCCTTGAGCACTTGCACGCTGCCGGAACTAAGACAAGAGCGTGCAAAATCCTCTCGGGCCCTCCACGTCCCGGTCACCGGCTCTTCCGGCTCCTTCCCTCGGGTAGGCGCTACCGATCAATGCAAACTAGAACTAGCAGACATTCCAACAGCTTCTTCCCTCTTGCCATCAACTTCGTAAACAGCTAACTTACAATTCCATTGCAAAATGCTGCCAATTTTTTGACTCGAGTTTCTTGTCACATTTCTGTCGGGCCAATGATACATTACTCGTGCACTCACTGTAGTAGTCTCGCCACGCTGCACTATTTGCATAGCTGTTGTTGACCAATACTGGCCACTCATGCCAGAGTAGCATCTGCATCACTTGCACACTGACTGAGGAGTATCTGCAACATTTGCACAATCGACATTGTCCCAGATTACCGCACTACTAGTCACTTCAAACTGCAAACATTCCTTGAAGTCTCGGCGCCCTTTGCGCAATGGTCATTGCGCCGGACTTTTGCTAAATTAGTCATCCGAACCGCTCTCATTGCTAGAGGACAATGCATCTTTTTGCACAATTGTTAAAAAAAAATTGTACCGGCATTACCAGATAACTAGCAACCCTTTATTGCTCAGTGACTGTTTTTTTTTGTCAATGTCTTTCTGTCTCCAAAGTGTTCTCTGTCAATTGACTGTCTGTTGTCGTACTAGAGCGGCTCCAACTACCGGAGGCAAATTCCTTGTGTGTTTTTTGACATACTTGGCAAAATCAAGATGATTCTGATGCCCGATGATGAGTGTCCGCAACGCTACGCATAAATGATGCTTTCTCAAATGCACACATGTAAACAAACACTCACACACACGCACACAGATGTTCCCCTCAAGGCCCATCAATTCCTGCGTGTGGCAGCATCCACTGAACTCCAAACAAGGGTGGGACTCGGGGGCGGGACATTAGGAAGACGAGCCGCCGCCCGGCAGCCCCTCGCCCCCTGGCGCAGGCCGCCCCGCGTGCGCCCCGGGTCATCTGTATTCTGTCCGCGTTACGGCAATATTGATATTGGCAGGCAGGCGGCTGATATTGGCTATGTAATGACGCAATTAAAACCGCAGCCATTTTACTATTATTGGCAAGAATGTACGCCTCCCTCGGCCCACCTCCTCCTCCTCCTCCTCCTCCTCCTCCTCTCCAAATATGATTTGGAAGAGAGAGGCGTGAGTTTTCCACAGAGAACTCGTAATAACCGGGATTCGTCTTTTCGCATCAGCGTCGGGTTCGTCTGCCAGTGCAGTTTATTAGAGGCGAGATGTGAACATTGAGCAAAGATTCTTCACCTCACAACAAAAAAGGGAAACATTCAGCTATGTGTGTTGGACTTTCCTAAAAAGAAAAGATTTCAAATAGAAATATGATTAGGTGTTGTGCGATACCAGTGTTGTATTCGTCTTTCAATGCACTTCATTCTAGTCATTGTCATTTTATCATTAGTTTCCCCCACTTTGCTAAAAAAAAAAAAAAACTATAACATGATATTTGATTCATATGATATTTATTTAGCCATTGGTTATAGCTCAGAATTTTTTTTTTTAAGATGTCATACATGACCATACTTTTCATTTATATAATCTCAGGTTGTGTCAGCATGAGGTTTGACTATCAGTGCCGTTTCAGAGGCAAGTATTAAACCTTTAGATACAATAAAAGAACAACACACATTTAGTGATGATGCTATTTCCTAAAAAGAAAATGAACAAAATTGTTGTATAAGTGTCATTTTCATCTGTCAAAGCGGTTTATTGAAGGCGCGCGTCAACTTTGAGCAAGTTACAAGAAGGCAAATTTTTATGTTGCACTTTCCTAAAAAGAAAAGATTGAAGACATTTTAAATATCACGTTATTTAAATGTCCTTTTCCTCTGTCAATGCAGATTATCAGAGGCGAGTAAACCTTTCGCAAAGAAAAAAGAAGATCAATTATTGATGTTAAACTTTCCATCAAAGAAAAGAAAATGATATAAATGATGAAATAATGGGTTATGTCAGCGCCGGGTGCATTTTTCAAAGCAGTTTATTCGAGGCATCGAGTCAACTTTCAGCAAAACTCCTCGTTGCGGTAATTCACCTTGCAACAAAAAGCATCCAACCGCGTCCTCCGCTTTCCTAAAGGCACTCCAGTTGAGAATCAAATCTGTAACGAGGCACAAATGTTTTTCTTATCCATTACTGAAGTCGTCGGCATGCAGGCCGGAGCCGCGATGACGGAAAAATGCAAATGAGGGTTGGTAATCTCTCTTTTTACGCTCAGGTTATATACCTTGCAAATAAAAGCTTTCTTTTGCCAGCCATATGTTTCTCCTTTGTTGCGCGAAGGCGACCCAGGTTGGAGGGGCGGGAGGGTGTTCGGTGGATTGGGGGTGCGACGGCTTCTTGTCACTTATGTTTCTGATTAGCGCCGTGATTTATGCCGCCATCGCTCAAAATTTGCCACAGCAAACGCGAAAATGAATTGTGACTGGGCCAGATGCGAGCAATAAAAGCAGATTCCCGTCGTAATCTGGGGTACTTAGTTTATACGGAGCTAATATAACACGTGCGCCGATGTGGCAAAGTCGCTGCTTTTTTATTTCAAAAATGCCACCGTAAACGATGGGGAATAAATTGTGTGTGAGAATGCACTTCATCAATTGGGAACCATTTGAGAGGTGACAAACCTGGTGGAGATCACCGGGATTAATTGCTTCAGAGGTGGACTTTACCTTGCTTTCATAAAAGAAATCAATCAACTACAAAGAAAAGAATTCCGCTGCTATAATGTATATTAATAAATAGCGGGTTGCAGCTATGACTGTCAGTGCGGTTTATCGGAAGGGAGAAGTCAACTTTTAGAAAAGGTAAAAGACAAATTGTTGATGTTGCACTTTCCTAAAAAGAAGACAAAATGTATCGGGTTCCATAAGTGGGCCTGTGATGCCATCTCAGACGCTTTTTGTGACGGAAGGCTAACCAAATCAACTTCACTTGACTTGTCATTTGGGACTGTGCAGTTTAATAGAGGGAAAGTAAAAAAAAAAGAGGACAAATTGCTGATGTTGTACTTTCATAAAAAGAAGACAATCTACCACTGTTTTACATTCCTTTAAAAAAAAATATTCAAGATGTCATACATTATTAAATATTTGGTTATAAGCCTTGGATTTGTCTGTCACCGGAGGTTATTAGAGGTGGGGCGAGTCAACTTTTAGCAAAGATATAAGACAACAAATTAGGATGTTCCACTTTCCTATAAAGAAAAGATTTGTGATATTACATATGATTAAATATTGGCTGATATAAATGTCATTTTCCTCTGTCAATGGAATTTATCAGAGGAGAGGCGAGGTACCTTTTGTGCAAAGAGAAACGATGACAAATTATTGATGTTGACGATTAAATATGTGGTTATATCATTATTGGGTTCATGTGCGATTGCACCTTGTTAGTGCCGAGGAGTCAAAAAAAAAAAAAAAGCAGCTTCCCGTCGCAATCGGGGAGATGTATCTTATACGGAGCTAGTATAATCGTTTTCTTGAAAAAAAACGATGGGGAATAAATTGTGTTTTGATGTTGCATTTGATGAATTAGGAACAATTTGGTAGGCTGACTTATCTACAAGACAAACCTGGTGGAGATCACGGGGATTTAATTGCTTCAGAGGTGCGCGACGCCGCTCCCCTTCCCATCCTGCCGCCTGAACAATGATTAATCACCCTTTAAGTGTCCTCACGAGGCTGCCGGGCCGCCGCTTGCCAAGCCCGGGCCGGGGCCTCATCCGCCTCAATCCGGTGGCGGCGGTCCGGCGGGTGGGCTGCCAGCTAGCAACCCGGGCAACCTGTCCTCGTTCGTTATCAGATTACGGAAAGTGTCAGGGAGCGGACGCTCGGGAGCAGCGCTGTTGTTCCTCGCTGATCCCCGACCGCCCCGACATCATACCTCCGTCCCCCTCCTGCTCCTTTTCCTCCTCCTCCTCCGCCTCCCCACCCACCTCAGCTGCCGCTCGCTACAAACCCATCATCCCTTTCCAGCCTTGTGGTTGCCTGCCAGCATCGGACCAGATCACACGGTGCCAATTTGTATTTGCCCAACTTTTTACTCTTTTACAAACATTAACAAAAGACTTTCAGAGATGATTTTAAAACACACAAAGAATTAACCCCAAAACTGGTTTATTAAAGCTATAAATAGGAGGGACAAGTTTGGTTGTGGAGCACAATTGGTACACAAGGCAATTCCAAGTGCATCAAATTACAAGGCAGATCAAATCCCCTCCCCTCAGTTACGTGTACTGTAGATCTGAGTGTTATCTGCATTGTTGTGGGAGGACACTTGATAACTGGCCTAATGGAAGCGTGTACAGATTGATAGTACAGATAGGGGTCCCAGGATTGACCCCTGAGGAACCCTACAGGTCTTAGCCATTTAGTCTTAGACACAATTACCGTCCGTCCGTCCGTCCGTCCATCAGTTTTCTTCAGCAGCTTTAGCATTGTAGTCTTCTTTCCCCAGTTCTCACGGGGTATTCTGAGGCGTTCCCAGGCCGGCCAGGGACATAGTCTCTCCAGTGTTTCCTGGGTCGTCCCGAGGGCCTTCTTCCGGTCGTTCATGGCCGAAACACCTCACCACGGAGGCCTCCATGAGACATCTTAACCAGATGCATCAGCCACCTCATCTGGCTCCTCTGGATACGGAGGAGCAGTGGCTTGACTCCGAGTCCCTCCCGTGTGACTGAGATTCTCTATCTCTAAGGGAGAGCACGGACACCCTGCAGAGGAAACTCATTTCGCCCGCCTGTATTCGTGATTTTTTTTGGTATCCTTTGGTCGTGACGCACAGCTCGTGACCGTACGTGAGGGTCGGAATGGAGATCGACCGGTAAATCGAGAGCTTACAGCAATACTAAATGTTGTACTTGCATAAATGTTTGAAAACAATGCAACTCTTGGCTATTGGACTTAAAAGTTAAACTGAACTGTACTTAAGAAATGTATTGTGCTGAATATTAAAAAAAATACAAAAAATTCTAGCCACTGTAACGTTAAATGTAATTCATTAATTCTTCGCTTACCACAAGAATAACTGAAAAGTACAAATGCTCTTTCTTCTTCAGGCCACAGGCCGCTAACAAATGGATGGCTGGCTGGACTTTGGGACATCCCTGTCTCAGATGTTCAACGGCTAAATGGCTGATGAAGAGGCATCAGGAGAAGGTATTTAATAAGGTGAAAAGGAAATGTTCCCAAAGAGGATTGTTTTGCTTGAGGGGAGTCGATAAATCATTTAGGCACGACTCGAGGACACAGACTGTGGTCAGTAGGCAAAAAAGAGGTCATCTCGTCAATATTTCACCACACATCAATGCAGGAAACGCCGGCTGCTCCCCCGTTGTTACGATCGTATCCGTAGCCGCGCCGTACCGCCGACACATTAAGATGCGTTGCCTGCCTCCCGTTTGCATCGCGGGCTAAGTGAGGCGTGAAAGTGTACGCAGCGGCAAACGACAACTCGCGCTGATGTTCCGACTTCACGGGGGGGGGGGGGGGGGTCTCTCGGGGGCTTCGTGCTCTCTTCTTCAATGAGAACTTGAACTGTGTAACTAACACAGGACAAAGCTATACTTGCTTTTAATAAACCCAGTACAGACAACCTCGGGAAATGAGGTTTCATCTGTCATGCCTATATCTATCTATCTAAATATCTATCTATCTATCTATCTATCTATCTATCTATCTATCTATCTATCTATCTATCTATCTGTCTATCTATCTATCACAGCCACTTCACACATGGGCTTCATTTACTTTGTGCATATTAAAAAAAAGAAAACAAAAACGACACACAAACATGTTTCTGCATTTGAACCTGCGACGACGTTGGACCATAAAAGAAGTAAATGAAGGCGTAAATCAGGCGGCGTATTGTAAAATGTACTGGTGTCTTCCTGCGAGCCGTAATGAAGCAGTCATTATGATTATTTTATAGGACGCAAGTTTTTAAAAAACTACAAGAATGCATTACTCTGCATAATGAACAGATGTTTCAGGCAACAAGCACATACATTATGCATAAAAAATGATTTCAATTTTGATTGTAGATGCTGATTTATTGAGACAAGTCTTGCTTACCAGCGTAATGGATTTAGGATGTGCTTTTGTTGTGTTATTTCCATAATTAATAACAGGCGGGCGGCACATTATATATGCTTTGTATTCATAAAGATGAGAGGGCTGGAATTATGGCAGATAAAATGCAACTTTCCAAAACACAACCGAATGAATTCCATATAAAACTCCAAGCCTTTCCGAGGCAACGCAAGAAGGATGGGTCTCCTCCGCGCCACCTTTCGTGTCGTCAATCTCATTCGTCTGCCCTGTCAATGCGCTGTTCCTAATATTTTGAAAAGCCCAATTGCTACAAATGGAGCGAATGTTAGCAGTAAAAGCAGGACTGCTCCACTCGCAAAATTAACATTTGAGCTCGACGTTCTAGTGTAACGTTGTAGAACAACATGGTATCGCAACATCTTCGTTCGTCATTGGAGTTCAGCAACGTAGCATTACGCCATAGCGTGACGTAGCGCGAGTTCAATATTTTCACATATAAGTCGGATTTGTCTCGCGAAATGTTCTTGTAAGAATTACAACTTGTTCCTCTTGCTTCATCTTTCTTTCCCTACTTGTTTGTCCACATGAGGTTACGAATATTGTGAATATTGCTACAAATGGAGCGAATGTTAGCAAGGGAAAAAACGGGGGCTGCTCGACTCGCGAAATTTACATTGTAGCATAACATCGTCGAGTAACATCGTAGCGTTATGTCATAGCATTACATCGTAGCATTATGTCTTATCGTAATTTTGTAGCATGATATAGTATTCAAATTGACATTTGACGTTTCTTGTAAAAAATGTAACTTTTTCTTTGCCTTCCTCTTCCATTTTCTCCTTTTTTTGCTGTTCCTAATATAGACAGTAGAACAATCGCCACTTCACTAGCAGAATTAACATTGTAGCTTCAAATGGTAGCATAACATTATAGCGTAACATTGTATCTTAACGTCATAGTTTAAAATCGTAGTTAACATCGTAGCGTTACTGTATGCGATATCATCATGTAGTAGCGTGGTAATATTTTCATGATTTTTCCACATACTACATAATTATTCCTGGAAAACTAAAATTGACGTTCTTGTAAAAATTATACTTTTCCTGCTTTTTTTTTTGTTTTTTTGTTCCTTATACTATTTTTGGTACATGGAGCAATTGTTAGTGGTGAAACGAGGGACACTTGACTCGCTGAATTAACATCGTAGCTCAACATTTCAGCATAACATCATAATTCCAAATATTTCAGGCATACGAAAACTTTTGCGTGAGCTAAAACCTTTTTTTTTTTTTTTTTTAATACTTACCCAAGTCCGAATTTGGAGTTTGGACGCCTTCAGTGTAGCACCGCGTTGTGGCACAACATGTGGGACAGCACTTAGCTCTACTGGAAGAGATGCAGCATCATTAACGACAAGAAGACGAGGCTTGGAAGGTGCCCTACTAAACTCCGGTAATAGTCGTTCCCACAGAGTCGAGAGAGTTAATGCCTGCGAGTATTGGTTTATGCTCTGATTGTATGTCTAGCTGTCCTGCTCCACGTGTGTTAAAGTAGAAGTTGTTTGAAAGGTTATAAAATCGATGCCGATTGCCATCAGCCCTTCTATGGCACTTCACATGATATGTGAGCGTTAAGCTAGCAGATTTTTGTTCGACAAAAGGATGATATGGTTTGGTTGAATACGTTGATGCTTAAATATACAATGTTTAATTGTCTTTTGTTTTTGTGTGTGTCAGTTTTACAGTAAACCTCAACGGGGAGTGAGTGACAAATTCAAAACTTGAATCCCCTGTGGGATTCGCCGTGTATTTCAGTTAAGACGAGTGGTGATATTAGCCATTCAAACAAAGTTGCTGTTACTGTGAAGCCTAATATTGTGACAAGCCTAATTGGTATAAATGGACCAAGAAAAAAGAAAAAAAGAATAGGTTCCTCAGGTCTTGTTGCACTCTGGCCCGGCCAGCGTGACCCAGAGTCTCAGAGCCCGCCCGGTGGACCTTGTTCAAGGCCCACTCAACTCTTCTACAGCTCACGGCAGAATTAATGATTTGAAGACACGTCGTCGGTGAATAATTGATTCCAGCCCTGAGGATGGTTAGGAGCGGAGTAAAAAGACTAATAAATCATTTGTGCTGCTGCCAGTTGTCACTTTGGATTATTTCTGGCATTGTGATAAACTGCCACACATGCTCGCTGCCGCCATCGTCTTTTTTTTTTTCTTCAACCGAAGCCAAAGTCCAATTGCCGGACACAAGTCGGGGATGAAAAAAGAAAGAGAGACTTCAAGGTCTTTATTCCCACTCCTCGTTGAAGTGGACTGTCACACTAAACATAAAGAAAAGAGACACGTATTTAAAACAACATAGGTTGCCTTGATGAAAAAGTCAGTTGAGCTTAATGCTAACAAGCAATGCAAAGCGCCATTGACATGCTAACGGTTAGAATCGACAGTCGGTATTTAATTAGGTTATTATTATTATTTGTTTTTATAAAGTACAGTATTATAGAGCGCTATCTTATTAAAAAACAAACGTAAAAATGTCAGCGTTTTTTTGGGGGGGGGGGGAGGCTGGAACGGATTAATAGCATTTTCATTCATTTCAGTGGGGAAAGATCATTTAAGATACCACTGTTAAGAGTTACGAGCGTGATCACGGAACAAATTAAGCTTGTATCTCAAGGCACCACTGTATAGGTACACAGTAGTACACCATGTAGTGTTGAAATGTCAAATAGATATGAAAAGGATAACAATAATGATGATCCAGAATATTCGTCACACAACGTGATGGATGACAAGTCATCAATTAAATGAACGTTTATTTAAGTGCTGTTTCTGCATCAGAAATATGTCAAGTTTGATCAGCTCTATTATATCAGAGATGAAAACATTGTTTCCCGCTGCTTTCCAGCATTTATGTCAAACTTTTTTCTGTGCTCGTTGTTGTTGTTTTTTTTTTTAAATTACTTTAAAAGGCAGTCCTAATGTCTTCTTAATTCTTCAGTTTGTGCTTATTTAAGTGCTTTGGTGATGCACCCATGCCAATACACAATATTAAAATGTGTATAAAAAAAATAAAATAAATAAATAAAACAGAACTAGAAGGTTAGGGCTAGGGTTGTATAACTAGGGATTGAAGGTATTAGAGACAGATTTGTAGGACTAAGAAAAGTAGTACTAGATATAGAAGGTTAGGACTGGGAATGTAGGAGTAGGGGGAAAAACATTAGGACTAAGAATGTCGGACTCGGTTAAAGGGTTAGGGATAAGGATCGGAGGTTTGGGGTAGGATTGTCAGGAGGGAAATAAGGTTTGGGCTATAAATGTAGGAATTGAGCTCGAAGATAAAGACTAGGGATAGAAGTTTACCACTGGAATGAAGGGCTCAACGGTAAATGTAGCGCAAGAAATAGCACCAGAATATGGGAGTAGCGATAGCAGGTTAGAAAGGAATGCCGGAGTACAGTTGGAAGGTTTGGACAAGTAATGTAGGACTCAGGATAAAAGATCAAGAACTTTAGAAACATTTCATGTGGCAAACTGTGCCAAATGTCAATTTCCACACAAATGAACACGGCTGAAACATTTAGTGTGCAAAAAGCCATCAAAATGCAGGTAAATTGGACCGAAAAATAATGACAAACCCCAAACCCCGTGCTCGAGCCTTAAATAGAAATATATGGATAAATATGTGACAAAGTTTGGTGTCAGGTCTTGCGGACAAAGAAATGCATAAGTAAATGTCGTCATGTTGTTCCATAAAGTCAGGATCTGGACACCTAAATGAAAAACACATTGTGCATGAGTCATTAATTCATTATTCATGACTCTGATCAAATATTTAAAAACAGCCCCAAGTGGACACATAAAGTATTTTTAAGCCATTTAAAATGAAGAAGTCGTCTGTGAGAGGTGACTAAATATTTAGACTGATAGCTACTGCGCATCAATTAATGATGATTCATTTTTGTCTCCACGGAAACCAAGGACTGATGACTTTGACAGCTTGACAAAAAGACCACATCGTCTCTGTCCATGTGTATGTCACTTTAAGAGAAAGGAAATACCGTTTGACAGCATTCCTAGTCCTAAACTTCTATCTCTAGTCCTACATTCCAAGCCTTAACCTCTATCCCTAGTTTAACATTCCTAGTATACCTAGTCCTGCTAATCCTAATAAAAAAAAACCAACCTTCTATCGCTAGTCCTTTATTCCTATTCTGATTCTATTGTTGCTGTTTGTTTTGTCCAGCTTTCTGGTCTGAACCTATCTGTAGTCCTCCTACTCCACCTATTCCTACATTCCAAATAAAAACATGAATCTTCTATGCCTACAGTAGTCCTAGCCTCCTGTCATGAGTCCTTTATTCTCAGTCCGAACCTTCTTTCACTAGTCCTACAGTCCTAGTCTTAAACTTTTACCTTTAATCTTAAATTATAAATCCTACCTTCTATCGCTCTCTATGGTCTTACATTCCTAGTCATAAGCCTCTATCGCTAGTCCTACAGTGCCTACCAAATCCCAAATTCTTAGTCCTAATCTTCCATCTCTAGTCCTCCATTCCTAGCTGTATCTTCCAATCCCTAGTCCTCACCTTTTATCTTGGTCCCACCGTTTTTTATCTCTAGTCCTAACTTCCTAGTCATAACCTTTTATCTCTCGTCCTAATCTTCTATGTCTCGATCTATCCTACATTCCCAGTTGTGACCTTCTATCCCTATATGGTGCATTGCTATTTGAAGGAATAACGAATCCTTAAAAACATTTAGTGTGGAGTTTCCCCCCCCCCCTTGACACTTAAGTGATATATTGTGCAAGAAATCTAATTCAAAGAATCTCTGCATTCATTCTTAACGATCGATTTGATCCATCCCGACTTAATGAAAGCAGCTTGGTGACATTTTGTTTGATTACTGCTTTTATTTCAAATCTTTGGTGACAGCATTTTCAGTTTTTGTGGTGAGCGTGGCAAACTTGTCACACAAGCGTTGCGCTTTTTCTCTTTGCACCTGAACAATGCGCACTTTGATAACAACCGCTTGTGCTACTCGGGCAGGAAATCAAATTTGCCTGCCGCTTATGGAAACGGAAATACAGTGTCCCTCCGCTTTATAGTTGTTAATCAGTCACGCCCCCATTATATCACAGATTTTGAATTTTTTTTTCCTCTTTCTATGGGTTGTTACAGTATACAGACAAGTTTGAAATCTAGAATTGCGCACATTTCAGTGACGCGCTGTGAGTTTGACGGCTGGTGAGGCATTGATGTGCTGTCAGCATTCTTTTCACACACGGAATGTTTCATGTTTGCCCATGAGGACCGTTAGTTCCAGTGGTTTAGAGAGAGCAACATGAGCCAAAAGGCTACTCGTTAAAGTGTTGTGCAAAAATGAATTTTAATTAAACTATTTAAGTGTAATGCTCAAATATTTTCAACGCAGATCAACAAAAACAATAACAACAACAAATTTTATTCAAAAATGTGGGATTATTTGTTTTATAGTCTGATCTAATTTTAGGTCAAATTAAAAACATTTTATTGAAGTCCATGTGCATCCCTCTATTAGATTCCTGTAAAAGTCTTCCTTTTCTTCTTTGAGCTTCAGAGGTTTTTCCGTCTAAATAGAGATGATTGCCAATAAAGAAAGACTTCTGTGATCCTATTTTTTTTTTTTTCTCCCTATGGTGACAACGCTCTTTACACATCTACTGTTGTAGCTGGCACAGTCAGCGCAAGCTAGAGTAACTTTTTCACATCTGGCTCAAATCCTGTTCGGCGAAAAAAGATGAGAAGCTGCCTGTGAGTTTTGTATTTGTGTCATGAACGGAACAAAGGACAGGACCCAAAACGCACAAGTCCAATTCAAAAGAGAGGTTTAATCAACTGGCAGAGGTCGGTACACAGGCAGGCAATCCGGAAAGGCAACAGCATCCAAAAAAACGTGAGGCAAAAAGGCAAGGTCAATTATCAGAACAGGGTCTAGGCTTACTATGAGTCAGTGACGTGGAAAAAAGCAATACTGGAACGTGACGACAAGGCCCAACGAACTGGTGACCAGAAAGAATGAGACACGAGGTTAAATGCATGGGCTAATTAGGGTCAACGAGGCACAGGGGAAAATGCTCTCAGGAGAAGGCGTGTACGAGACAGGGGGAAGACAACAACCATAACGCACAGCCATGACAATTTCTCCCCCACCGTTCGTGAGCTATACAGTCCGATGAGAACAACCAACTGTTTAGTCTTACAAAATCAAAGAGCCTGTGTGAGCTAGCGAGGAAAGGCAACCAATGTGAACCTGTGCGCTCTCGTGCGTGGCCGCCACAGCCACACTGAAGGAGGATGCCTGCCACAATGTGGAGGAAGAATCCTGTCTGTCCCACCTTGCCGCGCTACCTGCGGTTTTACGCCATCAGCAAAACTAAATAGGTAGCACTCCAATATTAAATACATTACCCTGTATGGAAAATCAGAATGCATATTACCGGTGTCTGAAAACATTGTATTGGAGAATTGCTAATCACCTCTTCTGTTGTAATACAGTAATTTAACCAATAAAAGGTGCTGTTGCGCCATGTTAATTCAGATTTCTTTTTGGAGGAATTAGGCAATCTGAGGTGAGGCTGGCTGCTCACTGCCGCACTTAACCATCTCGTCCATGTATTTGAACAAGAAGTATGCAAATTCATCAATTTTAACAAACTATTTCAAAATGAATATAAATACAGACCAGAAAACAAATACTTTTATGTAGGCCTAATCATCTTTTTTGTTCTTTGTCTCTACTCTTGGGCTGGTTAGCACATCTGCCTCACAGTTCTGATAACCTGGGTTCGAATCCAGCCTCGTCTGTGTGGAGTTTGCATGTTTCCTCCCACGTCCCAAAAACACGCATGGTAGGTTAATTGAAGACTCTAAAGTCCCCGTAGGTGTGAATGTGTGTACAAATGGTTGTTTGTGAATGTGTGCCCTGCGATTGGCCAGCGACCAGTTCAGGGTATACCTTGCCTCTCTCCCAGAGTTAGCTGCGATAGGCCAGCGACACTAGTGAGGATAAGCGGTACGGAAAATGGATGGATGGACTCTTGACATGCAGGAGAGGCACTGCCGCACGTCCCTGGCACCTTCAGTGTTGTACCACATTGTGCCACAACATGCCATGCAGCACTGAGGTCTATTGGAAGAGATGCAGTGTAATTAACAGCAAGAATTAGGCGCTGAGAAGATTTCCAATTATGGAAACTCCAATAGTAGTCATTTTCCCCAAAGAGCAACGTGAATATGCCTGAGGGTATTGTTGTATGCTCTGTTTGTATGTGTTGCTGCTCTGTGTGCGTTACGTAGCAGTTCTTTGGTGGTTTATAATTACCATAACAAGTATGCTAATTTATATGTTAGCCAAACGCTATATGGCATTTGATATCATATGTTACCATTAAGCTTGTGGGTTAGTCGAAATTATATGATTTGGTTGAACATTTTGGTCTTTAAATATCCATCCATCCATTTTCTGAGCCGCTTCTCCTCACGAGGGTCCCTCGCGGGCGTGCCGGAGCCTATCCCAGCTGTCATCGGGCAGGAGGCGGGGTACACCCTGAACTGGTTGCCAGCCAATCGCAGGGCAAATACAAACAAACAACCATTTGCACTCACATTCACACCTACGGGCAATTTAGAGTTGTCAATTAACCTACCATGCATGTTTTGGGGATGTGGGAGGAAACCCACGCAGGCACGTGGAGAACATGCAAACTCCACACAGACGGGGCCGGGGATTGAACCCTGGTCTTCAGAACTGTGAGGCAGACGCTCTAACCAGTCGACCACCGTGCCGCTGTCTTTAAATATGCACTGTTTAATTCTATTTAGTTTTTTTTTGTGTCAGTTCTACAGAAAACTTTAACTGACTTTGCCTCTTATTTGGAGAACTTTGGACAACTGAATGAGAGTCTTTGTTCCCTCAGAGCGATGTTATACGATAATGTTGCAATTCTTGACAGTGAGAGAGTGAGAACAGGCGCTTAGCACTACTTTAAAAAGTGTGTTTTAATACATTCAAATGTGTTTAAAGCTCGTGGGAGGAGTAAAACTATCTTTTTGTATGGTCCTCTGGATCACAGATTTTCATCTATTGTAGCTTGAGTCTGGAATGTATCTCCCACGATAAACGTAGGGTTTAATGTAACAGCAAACGTCGGGCTGTGAACATAATCTTTGTATCAAATAAGGCTGGATGGCATACGGTTTTAAAAGCCCGGCGTGGCTTTATTGACACTTGAATTCATATCGGCCGACATCTCCTAAGCACTTCAGGACGTCCAAACGACAACTAGGGGAACGAAAGGGGAGCTGTGATTTTTGCATTCAGAGGGAAGAGGTGTGTGGATATAGATAACGCTCCCAAAGCGGCCGTGACACAGATAATCACCATTTAGAGTCTCCAGAAAGCAATTCACGCTCCCGGGACAAGCGTTAAGGTGTCGGATTCCGGATGTCACCTCCTTATCTGTTCCTATCACAAGGCCTGGACAACACACAGCCTTTTGTTAATCACACTGCACTCACAACAAACGGACCCTCACACAATGTGAGTGGAGAGACTTTGAAGGAAATAGAGATATGTTAGGACTATGTTGGATGAAGTGTAGAGGGGTTGGCCTAGAAATGTTAGAGTAGATAAGGGATGAAATAAATCAAACTGGGACGTGAAGCCATTTAAGACTCAGTGGTGACATTCATCTGACACACTGTATACTTTACATGCCTCAGTAGGTGCTGCTGTTTTGCTTAGCAACCTAGTTCAAACAGGCTTAGGAGTGAACACTTTGGTTTCTAGTTAAGATTAAAAAAAAAAATGTTCAGAAATCTATTAATATTCTTTTATGTGTCTAATGTTGGGCTTAGGTGAGGTTACCAGCATATTAGAAACATGATGCTGTACAGTTGTACACAACAAACAGTGTTAATCAATAGTAAACATAGAATTTTGCCTACATGCTCTGTATTGGAATATCATTAGTCTTAGCATGTGTTTCTCATGAAGCGGCTGGATACAACACAGTACATACTATATATTTATGCATACATGACATATGGAGTAGATGAAATCCTAAATGAGCCATTTCATATCTGCATGACGTGTCACATGACAGCACGTGGAAATTATTTTGAATGTACGTGCTAATGTCTGTACTGTTTATGTGTGTGCGCAGTGATCCATCTAACATTCATTTCCACTTGTCAAATAACACGTACGACTTCAGCACAAAGCTATTTCTCACTCAATACATATACATATGTATTATAGAAATACAGTAGTGTATATTTACTTATAATTTTTGTTTGTGTGGCTTCACACATCAGGCAGCCTGCCTGGAAAGATTTAATCGGATCCTTTATTTATGGCGGCCATCATTATTTATGTATTTGATTATTTTGTAAATTATTTATCTATTGAATTATTGATTCCTCTTCGTGACTTTTCCCACTCCATTATTCATGATTTAATTTGAGATTATTGCATCAAGACGCCGCCTTGTTGCAGACGAGGATATTAAATCTGTCTCTGGCATGTCTTTTTTTTTCTTTTTTTTTTTTCTTTGTGTTGTCGAAGCTAAAGAAGCAGAAAAAAAACAAAACTGAAATGCACACAGACACACTACACACACGCTGCATGCAACACAGATGTGAAGCATTTGTTAGAAACAGTGCTGAAACAACTACAGTAACTAAACTAACTAACTAAATACAACCCCAATTCCAATGAAGTTGGGACATTGTGTTAAACAGAAATAAAAACAGAATACAATGATTTGCAAATCATGTTCAACCTATATTTAATTGAATACACTACAAAGGCAAGATATTTAATGTTCAAACTGATCAACTTTATTGTTTTTAGCAAATAATCATTAACTTCGAATTTTATGGCTGCAACACGTTCCAAAAAAGCTGGGACAGGTGGCAAAAAAGACTGAGAAAGTTCTGGAACGCTCATCAAACACCTGTTTGGAACATCCCACAGGTGAACAGGCGGTGCCATGATTGGGTATAAAAGGAGCTTCCCTGAATTGCTCAGTCATTCACAAGCAAAGATGGGGCGAGGTTCTCCTCTTCGTGAACAAGTGCGTGAGAAAATAGTCAAACAGTTTAAGGACAATGTTCCTCAACGTACAATTGCAAAGAATTTAGGGATTTCATCATCTACGGTCCATAACATCATCAAAAGGTTCAGAGAATCTGGAGAAATCACTGCACGTAAAACCAACATTGAATGCCTGTGACCTTTGATCCCTCAGCCGGCACTGCATCAAAGTCCGACATCAATGTGTAAAGGATATCACCACATGGGCTCAGGAACACTTCAGTAAACCTATGTCAGTAAATACAGGTCGGCCCTACAGCCGTAAGTGCAACTTGAAACTCTACTATGCAAAGCAAAAGCCATTTATCAACAACACCCAGAAACGCCGCCTGCTTCTCTGGGCCCGAGCTCATCTAAGATGGACTGATGCAAAGTGGAAAAGTGATCTGTGATCCGACGAGTCCACATTTCAAATTGTTTTTGTAAATTGTGGGAAGTCGTGTCCTCCGGGCCAAAGAGGAAAAGGACCATCCGGACTGTTACGGACGCAAAGTTCAAAAGCCAGCATCTGTGAAGGTATGGGGCTGTGTTAGTGCCAATGGCCTAGGTAAATTACACATCTGTGAAGGCACAATTAATGCTGAAAGCTACATACAGGTTTTGGAGAAACATATGCTGCCATCCAAGCAACGTCTTTTTCATGCTTATTTCAGCAAGACAATGCCAAACCACATTCTGCACGTGTTACAACAGCGTGGCTTCGTAGTAAAAGAGCGTGCAGTCCAGACCGGTCTCCCATTGAAAATGTGTGGCGCATTATGAAGCGTAAAATACGACAACGGAGACCCCGGACTGTTGAACAGCCGAAGCTGTACACCAAGCAAGAATGGGAAAGAATTCCACCTACAAAGCTTCAACAATTAGTGTCCTCAGTTCCCAAACATTTATTGAATGTTGTTAAAAGGAAAAGTGATGTAACACAGTGGTAAACATGACCCTGTCCCAGCTTTTTTGGAACGTGTTGCAGCCATACAATTCTAAGTTAATGATTATTTGCTAAAAATATCAGTTTGAACATTAAATATCTTGTCTTTGCAGTGTACTCAATTAAATATAGGTTGAATGTGATTTGTCAAATTATTGTATTCTGTTTTTATTTATGTTTAACATAACGTCCCAACTTCATTGGAATTGGGGTTGTATTGGTTGAGTGATTTTAATGTTATCATGACCATATTTAGTCCAGTGGTACTGGGCTATAACCGCAGGTCTCAAAGGTTACTGGACTGCATGTAAAACAGATGTGAAGCAGTTGTTAAAAACAAGCAACTTTCATATTAGCTCAGTGATTTTAATGTTGTCATGACCATATGCAGTTATCGGCTGGAATAGTAGTTTACAGCTCCTAGACATCGGTGAACTCCGTGCAACACAGATGTGAAGCAAAATACAGTGCTCAAACCACTCAATATCAGTGAAATGTTTTAATCCCACAATGACTTTATTGAGTCCAATGGCCCTGGGCTGGAATATTTTAGGGCAGAAATTGATTGGTGGACTAGTCCATGCAACACAGATGTGAAGTAACTGTACATGCAGGGGCTCTGTAGCGTGGCTACAGTCCTTAAGGTCAATCACACTGAGGCCAGCAACACAGACCGAGCGGTGCGGCAAAGTTTCAGTTATTATTTATGCATGTGTGTGCACCGGAGCATGACGTCAACATCTTCTTGTGTGTGTGTGTAAAAATAAAAAGCACCCCAAATAAAAAAGTAATGCAACAGCTGATCAACTTCAGTTGTAGTAAATTTGGTTTTCAAACTATGGTTAGAATTTGAAATGAGGGTTTTAAACTAGGGTTTCAAACCTGGGTTAGGGTTTCAATTTATCATTAGGCTTTCAAAGCAGCGTTTTGAGCCAGGGTTCATGTTTCAAAGTATGATTTTAAGGCTGGGTTAGATTCCAAACTATGGTTAGGGTTTGAAATTGGGTGTTCAAGCAAGGGTAGGCGTTTCAAAGCATGGTTTTCATCAAAGTTTTAAACCTGGGTTCGGGTTTCAAACTAAAGTCAAGATTTCAAAGCAAGGTTATGTGCCATGGTTACGGTTCCAAGCCTGGGTTAAGCTGTCAGGTTTGAACGTTTTCGTGGTAGTGATGTGGAGGCAAAAAGTGGACCAGAATGCAGGGAAGCAGGAGTAATCTCAAAGAAAATATTTATCCAGAATATAAGGGCAAACCAGATACAGGGTTGGATCAAAATACTAATTTAACAAAGGCCAAAAAAAAAAAAAAAACAATTCATCCATCCATCCATCCATTTTCTGAGCCGCTTCTCCTCACGCGGGTCGCGGGCGTGCTGGAGCCCATCCCAGCTGTCATCGGGCAGGAGGCGGGGTACACCCTGAACCGGTTGCCAGCCGATCGCAGGGCACATACAAACAAACAACCATTCGCACTCACATTCACGCCTACGGGCAATTTAGAGTCTCCAATTCATGCAACCACACAGGCACGGGGAGAACGTGCAAACTCCACACAGGCGGGGCCGGGGATTGAACCCGGGTCCTCAGAACTGTGAGGCTGACGCTCTAACCAGTCGGCCACCGTGCCGCCAAAAAAAAGATTCAAAGTAATAAATAGAAAAAAAACTCAGCAGCACCAACAAACTAGAGAGGGAAACACAAACTCACGAGACAACTAGGGCACACCTGGACATGACAAGAGTGACTGGAGGGAGCTGATTGGTTGACACAAGGAACAGGGTTGATGAGAACAGGTGGAAACGATTGCCTAACGAGTAGACAAGATATGAACAAGGGACAAAACACAACATGGAACAAAATTAAAACTAATCAAAATAAGGAAAAAGTCAACAAAGCCTTGAAACTTAAGGGGTGAATTCCAGACATCCCAAAAGGTCAAAGAAAAATCACCAGCAACAGGGTGGGTGGAAGTGGGGCTGAAAGCGAGTACAAGGGTCAGTCTGGTAGATGTCCAGGACACTACACATGAGGTGCTTGGTCAGGAGGTTGGCCAGGACATGGGCAGATGGCGTTTCAGGGCCCATGAACGAGGGCTGGATGGCAGCCGCACGCCCTGCGGCACCAGAGAGACTTGGCACAGTCGTGACGTTGACAGAGTCCTATTGTGGCCGCACGTCATGCACCGCTGGGGCAGAAGATGCCTGCCCAGTCCGGACATGGTCGGGCGACTGAGCTACGAGCATTCGCTGAGCTGGTACAGGGGCCTTGACTTTGCACACCACTGAAACAGAAATGGGAACCTTGACTTGGTGCAACGCCAGAACAGGAACAGTGATCGGCCCCATGGTGCACCCACCGGGGCCACGCATAAAATTTAGAACAGAAGAAGCCTTTTGAATGAAAAGTCCAGTCCAGTCAAGATTCAACCTTTGCGGATTACCATGACTTGGATGACTGACAATGTACACAGACAAGTCTGGTTTAGGGTTTCAAAATCAAGTTAGGGTTAGGCCATTTCAGTGTCATGTTGACCATGTCCAGGAACTTCAAATATATATTGAATAAATGCTCAAATGTCTTTTCCATATCAGACTTCATCAAGACCCCGAAAGGACTTGTTACAAGACTTCCACATTCATCCCTTTCGTGCCATCTGCCCATCAGCGGCGTCCTATCACGAAAAAAAATCAACAGGACCATCTGCGGTCTATTCTCCAGTTCCCGTCATCACTCCAAAGCAAATAATGACAAACGGGAAAAGGCAGGGTGACTAAGTCAGCTGTGACGGGTCCGCCGTCCAACTGCAGAGCTCCGTCAAACACAGACACAGTGGTAGGAAACAAACAGTTTGATTAGTGTCATAATGGCAGCTTTAATCTGGATTTACACAGATTAGGCAAAGTGAGTGGATCAGGATGCCGTCTGATTAGCGTCAAAACTTAAACTCTGTGACCAAGAGGCTTGTACAAGTTCAGAACTTTGTGTTTGGATGCGTGTGAGCCAGCAGGAAAGCAAAGATGAATGAAATGGAAGCTTCCGGGAGCCACCAACTCACTTTTGGAAAATGTCCTCATGATCATTTTGGAGGATTTAGTAGAAAATGCATTAATTGGAGACTCTAAATTGCCCGTAGGCATGACTGTGAGTGCGAATGGTTGTTTGTTTCGATGTGCCCTGCGATTGGCTGGCAACCAGTTCAGGGTGTACCCCGCCTCCTGCCCGATGACAGCTGGGATAGGCTCCAGCACGTCCGCGACCCTAGTGAGGAGAAGCGGCTCAGAAAATGGATGGATGGATGGATAGTAGAAAATGTAATAGAAAAATGTCACACTTTTTGAGGGGACAACTTGACCATGTTTGAAACCCTAATCCAATCTAGGGTTAGGGTTTGAAATTAAGGTAGGTAAGTATGTCTGTCTGTGTGGATTCTCAGTCATCCAGGTCATGGTAATGGTAAGGGTTTTTAATAATAGGGTTACAAGACCAAGTTAGGTTTTCAAACGAGGCCGTTTTACCCGGGTTAGGGTTTCACACTAGAGTTGAGGGTTAAAAGCAGCGGCGGAAGACAAGGTTATGGTATCAAGCCTCGGTAAGGGTTTTAAAGATAGGTTTAGGCATTGAAACTAGAGGTAGGGTTTCAATTCAGGGTTTCATGCTGTGGTGATGGTTGTAAACTAGAGTTAGGGTTTCAAAGCAGGGGTTTGAGCCAAGGCTAGGGTTTCCTGCCTGGGTTAGGGATTTAAATTAGGGTTAAGGTTTCAAGTTGAGGGTTAGGATTTCAAGTCAGGTTTGGGTTTTCAAATTAGAGATAGGGTTTCCAGCCAGGGTTAGGCTTTGAGAGTAGATTTAGGGTTAGGATTAGGCTAACCCTAACCTTGAAACCCAAACCCAGGTTTGAAAACTTAATTTAAAACCCTAACCATGATTTAGAGGTCTAACTATAGTTTTGAAACTACATTTGAAACCCTCATTTGAAACCTTAACTCAAGCTTGGAAAATTAAATTGAACCCCTAACCATGGTTTAAAACCCTAATTTACAACTTAAACCCTCATTTTAAAACTAAATTTGAAACCCTAATTTGAAGCCTTATCTCAAACTTTAAACCCTAAAACTGATTTTTAATCCTAATTTAAAACCCTAACTCAAGATTGCAAACCTAATTTGAAATCCTATTGTGAAACCTAAATTTGAACCCTAACCCTTTTTCGAACCTCAATCTGAAACCGTCATTGAAAACATCTTTTTGTTTGATACCCTAACCCAAATTTAAAAGCTTAATTTAAAACCCTAACCGTGGATTGAAGCCCAAGTTTTTAAAATCAATTTGAAACCCTAATTTGAAGCCTTAACCCAAGCTTGAAACCCTCATTTTAAACACTAACCCTGGCTTCAACCGCTATTTTAAAGCCCTAACCCCGATTTGAAACCTAAACCCTTGTTTGGAAACTTAATTTGGATCCCTTTACCATGATTTAAATCCTGAACCCTAGTTTAAAATCTCAATTTGAAACCCTAATTTGAAGTCTTTTGCCAAGCTTGAAACCCTAATTTGAAACCCTAACCCTCCCTTGAAACTTACATTTAAAACCCTAACGGTAGTTTGTAAATCTAATTTAAAATCCTAACATGACACCATAATCTGATCCCTAACTGTTGTTTGAAAATCCAATTAAAAACCTCATCCCGTTGCTTAAAACCCGAACCAAGTCTTAACAAACAGAGTGACTCCAAACACGCCTTCACGCTGCCCGGGTTCTCTCTTTTTAAAAAAAAAAAAAAAAAAAAAAAAGCAAAAGAGAACAAATCAGTACAATTGCCACTAGGCTTCTTTCATTAGCCGGCAGTAGCATGGCAAGAAACCCGGCATGAAGGTACAACAGCTGGACCAGTTCTGGAGATAAAGCAGTGGAAAAATGTGATGGAAGACAGAGGAGGAAGAAGAGGATGAGGAGGAGGCCGTAATGAAGCCAGCTGGTCGGCGTCCAGACAGGCGGAGGAGGATTGATGGAGGCGGCGACCCACGAGGGGAAGACGAGCAGGATGTATGGTGGCCGGCCAGGCGGCTGTATTGTATCAGGATCCTCCAGGAGGTGCTTCTTCTTCCAGGGAGCGTCCGCACCTGCGGGCCCTGCCAAGCGCCGCGTCTGCTAATCGGCCGGCAATTACTAAACTAATAGACCTTCGCGTCGCACACGCGCACGCCGTGTCTCGCCACTGCGCCATCAGAGGAAGATTTTGCATTTTTTATTACACTTTTCAACCTCCGTAATGGTTGCCCAATGACAACGAGTAAAACGCTGTATTGAAAGCTTAACCCTACTTTGAAACCCTAACTCAAGATTGAAACACTAACTGTAGATTGACAGCCTAACGAAAGCATTAAATCCTATCCCTGCCTTGAAACCCTGATTTGAAATTCTAACCCTAGTTTGAAACCCCAACTCGAGTTTGAAACACTAATCCTAAAATTGAATGCCAAGCCAAAGGTTTGAAACCCGAACTCGAAAACCTACCCCTGGTTTGAAACCAAAATTTTAAAACCTAAACCTTGTTTGAACCCTGTACCCAAGTTTGAAGCCATATTTAAAAACCTTAACCCTGTCGTGAAACCCTTATTTGCAACCCTAATCCAGATTTGAAACCTTAACCTAAATTTCAACAGCCATGAGTCTTTTGGGGAATGATGCAACAAGTGTTTCACACCTGGATTTGGGGATCCTCTGCCATTCTTTGCAGGTCCTCTCCAGTTCTGTCACATTGGCTGGTGAATGTTGGTCGGCAGCCATTTTCAGGTCTTTCCAGAGATGCTCAGTTGGGTTTTAAGTCAGGGCTCTGGCTGGGCCATTCAAAAACAGTCACGGAGTCGTTCTGAAGCCACTCCTTCGGTATTCCTCCTTTTTTTGAAGGTGAACTTTCGGCCCAGTCTGAGGTTCTGAGCACTCTGGAGAAGGTTTCCCGGTACTTGGCCGCATTCATCTTTCCTTCGATTGCAACCAGTGTCCCTGTCCCTGCGGCTGCAAAGCACCCCCACAGCGTGATGCTGCCACCACCATGCTTCACTGTTGGGACTGTATTGGACAGGTGATGAGCAGTGCCTGGTTTTCTCCACACATTCCACTTGGAATTAAGGCCAACAATTTCTATCTTGGTCTCATTAGACCAGAGAATCTTATTTCTCACCATCTTGGAGTCCTTCAAGTGTTTTTTTAGCAAACTCCATGTGGGCTTGCACTGAGGAGAGGCTTCCGCCGGGCCACTCTGCCATAAAGCCCGACTGGTGGAGGGCTGCAGTGATGGTTGACCTTCTCGAACTTTCTCCCATCTCCCGACGGCATCTCTGGAGCTCAGCCACAGTGATCTTTGGGTTCTTCTTTACCTCTCTCACCAAGGCTCTTCTCCCCCGATTGCTCAGTTTGGCCGGACGGACAGCTCCAGGAAGGGTTCTGGTCGTCCCAAACGTCTTCCATTTCAGGATTATGGAGGCCGCTGTGCTCTTAGGAACCTTAACTGCAGCAGAATGTTTTTTGTAACCTTGGCCAGATCTGTGCCTTGCCACAATTCTGTCTCTCAGCTCTTCAGGCAGTTCCTTTGACCTCATGATTGTCATTTGCTCTGACACTCACTGTGAGCTGTAAGGTCTTATATAGACAGGGGTGTGGCTTTCCTCATCAAGTCCAATCAGTATCATCAAACACAGCTGGACTCCGATGAAGGTGTAGACCCATCTCAAGGATGATCAGAAGAAATGGACAGCACCCGAGTTAGAAATGAGTGTCACAGCAAAGGGTCTGAATACTTATGGCTGTGTGATATTTCAGTTTTTCTTTTTTCATAAATGAGCAAAAATGTAAACAATTCCATTTTCTTTTGTCAATATGGGGTGTACATGAATTAATGAATTACTTAAATGATGTTAACAAATGGCTGCAATATAACAAAGAGTGAAAAATTTACGGGGGTCTGAAAACTTTCCGTACCCACTGGAATTTGAAACTACAACCCCGTCTTGAAACCTTCATTTGAAACCCTAGTTCTAGTTTGAAACTCTCGTTTAAAATCCGTAACCCTAGTTTGAAACCCTAATACAAATTTCAAACCTTAATTTGAAACCCAACCTAAGATTGAAACCCTAATTCTAAACCTCAACCTAAGTTTGCAACCCTAACCCTGTCTTAAAACCCTTATATGAAATCTTAACCCTATTTTGAAACCCTAATCCAGTCTTAAAACGCTAATTGGAAACCCTAATTTGAAGCCTTAACCCTGGGTTGAAACCCAAAGCCGTACTTGAAACCCTAATCTGAAACCAGAATGCAGGGTTAAAACACAATTGGAGTATGAAACTCCAATTCAAACCCCTAACCCTAGCTTGTAACCCTCATTTGAAACCCCAACACTTCCTAGAAACCATATATCCTGGTTTAAAACCCTAATTTAAAACCCCTACGCTTGTTTTTGATGCCCTGACCCTAATTTAAAAACCTAACCCTTGTTTGAAACCTTAAGACAGGCTTGAAATCCAAATTTACACTTCAATTGAAACCCTACCCCTCTCTTATCTTTGTTTTTGTGTTGTTTTCTAATCAATGTTGCTTTCCCCTAAAATTTGGTTTGAATGCCAAATTATGGCTGCAGGGCCCTAAATGTTGCTACACATGCTGCACTTATTTTGTATGAACCACAGCACAACATTGCACAGACTGTGTGGCATCTTCTGCCTGAAATGGCCGCCCATTTGAGGCAAAAGATGCCGAATAAGCTTGATTGGGCAAACAAATGACATTTGTCAGCAGGGCAAAGAATCAATGAGGAATGCGCAGATGATCTCCTGCAGCTTATCAGATGCTCTTTTGGACATTATCTAGTCAATAACACCTTCTTCCTCATGAGGACAATCACATCTCATTAACAACCCCCTTTGTTTTATTTAAGCCCAGGATGCTTACTGAAGGCTCATTCAAAGGAAGAAAATAAGAATTGTTAGAAGATTACACGTACATATGCAAATCCCTGGTAAATGTAGTCTAAATAATGACTTCTTAAACACTCACCTTTGGAGAAAGGGGAGTTTTCGTGCCCTAAAAAAATATCAAAACCTTCTTGTTACACTCAGTTTGGCATCATTTGAGCTGAACGAGCAAGTGAAAATAAACAATAAAATAAACATACTGCGGAAGTCATTTAAAGGAAGCAAATCTACTGCGGTCCTAAATTCGGCAAAGTTAGCACATTCATGCTAACAGTCATGTCTAATGTTGTCGTCACGGTTCATTATATTCAATAAGGGTTATAGGCAACCATCTTCCGCATTCGGCAAAACAGGTTGAAGCATTTCTTTCCAGTTCAGGTGACTGGCAGACCCCGATGGCAAGAGACCGGGACAAAGCAACTGTAGAAATATTCAATGGCTACCCTTGTCTTTTGTTTGACACAAAATGTCTTCAAGAGCTAGCAAAGATGACCATATCCGATATTTAGGCTTTGCTCATGTTTACATACAGTATGTCATATAAAAAATGTATAAATAAATGATTAACTTTAACTTTGGTCCGAAAATACCAGCCATAAAAAGTTTATTATTTATTTATTTTCGTTAGCAAATTTGTGTTAAAACCATCAAGTCATCTGGCCGTATTTATCGTAGTTACCTAGTTACCTCGTGGTTTTCTGGGTTTGGTCAGTGACATTGCGCATAAAGTGGATTATTATAAACTAACGTGAGTCATGATTAATAACTAATCAACTAAAGCAACTTAAAAATCTTAATAAAATGCTAAGATACTATTTTGTGTTGTCAGTTTAAAAAATGTAAGCAGCTCCTTTTTTGCCTTTTAGCTTTGCCTGTTAGCATGCTAATGCTTTCAAGCCTTAGGATGACAGTTCATCACTAATAATTAAATAATTACATTTAAAAGTGGTATTATTGAGACCTCATAGACCTCATTTGGCAAAAGATTGTAAATTCACTTTTTGTTTGGAGACTTGTCGATTTAGTCAGGCACCATTGTGGGCAGCCAAGGGTCCTCACAGGGCACCACTGAGTTGAGAGCTATGAAGAAGTGTCTTCTTGAACGAGTATGTATGTGAGTAATAATCTACTACGTTAAGATATTATTACACGTTAAGATATTATTACACACTGTCATCTGTCTACAGTGCTGTGGTGTTAGCAGATGTGTTCTGAGGAGGTTCAAAGCAGAAAATTGTTTGTGGCTCCTTGAGCAGGACAATTGATTTTTGGTCCTGGGATGGTGTCATGTTAGCATAGAAAGGCCCGAAAATGGTGGATTCCATCCATTCATTTTCTATAGTGGTTAAAAAAAAAGTTTAAACCAAGGCAGGGCAAACTTTGTTGTGCTCAATGGCAACATTTGATTTTTTTAAAATACATAAAAAAATAAATAGCTCAGATCTATAGAGCAACTTTCAAGGGACCCAAGGACCTTCTGCATAGATGCTTAAATATTGTAATTTTCAGAATCAGAAATCAATTAATTTGAATTGTATTATTTGTAATTAATTTAATTACAATTAATTAACCAATTATTTATTGAACATTTTAAATCATAAACGCGTTTAAATGTTTATGTTAAAGATGAATTAAACTCTATTCCATATAATTAATTAAATTAACCAATAATTTAATAAAAAAATGTTTACAAATATTAAATGTATGTGTAAAACTGTTGATTTAAATGATATTTTTGTAAATTTTATAATTTACTATAAATCAACTAAACAATTATGCAGTGAGAAATGTATTTTAAAAAATATAAAAATGAATAAATTCATTTTAATAAACCAATTTTAGAATAATAACGGTTAATTAGTGCAACAAGTATGGCGGGACTCGTAATAATGTAAATGCTCGGTGGGGCGGAATAAAGAATAGACGTATAATACTTAGTCCATCCCTGGTTTAAACACTTGTGGGTCTTAAGACAGCGCAGTGTAAAAAGATCCTCAGCTGTGTTTCTAAATAAGTTTTAGTGAGTTGTGTCCATCAACAGAAGCAGTGAGGCGTCACGCTGTTGGGACATTTTAAATGATTTGTATTTTTTTTGGCTCACATGATAGCTCATCATGTGCCAAGTTGAAAAACAAATGATTTTTTTGGCTTCTCTTTTTCCCATTTGCACAATGGGCCATAAACAACCGAATCTCAATGATATTTAAACATCACCGAATGAGAACATGACGATCTGCCCGTCCAGGTTGTTGTTGTACGCATGAAACCAATAGATGTGAAGCGATGAAAGGACCAGATTTACACAAAATGATATCGACTTTTGTTGGAGAACCCCTCAAGGTCTGAGGGCGGAGGTCTGGGGTCTGAGAGGGTCCAGACTGCATCAAATGTGTTGATAGAAGCAAATGTGTGTTATCAGACTGGAACACAAAGTGAAGCATCACTGACTTGATACAAGCATGTCTCTCTCGCTCTCTCTCTCTCTCTCTCTCTTCTTTTCTCTCTCTCTCTCTCTCTCTTTTTTTTTAACCTCAAATGCTCTTGTTGATGCTTTGCCGCAGAGGAAGTCATCAATTAACTGATGGTCTGCTGAAACTTGGCCCCACCCCAAAAAGTCAAGATAAGTAATTTTTGTGCGACTGTATATGCATGTACCATATGTAATGCCTTTATAAGGTTAATAAGGGTCTTTTGTGGGGTAAAAAGAAGCTACAGTAACCATTGTTAAACGTAGGGCTGGGCGACAAATTGATTGGATGGATTTATTTGAGTTTGAATCAATAACACACACCATAAGGTGTCCTTGAGATTTCCACATTTCACCCCCCCAAAAAAGTTGAGATTTTCCTTTGAACTTTATTCCTTGTATTAAGTAGATGTTATGTATGCATATTGGTCAAGCTACCACACTTTTTTTTTTACAAATAGATTTACTGAAAACAAACAGTGTACATGCATATGTATTTACATCATCACATACTCATCACGAATGTCCTCAAACATGTCTGTGCCCGTTATTTCTCGCTTCGATTGCACTTGAAAGTTACCCGGAAATATTATAACTTTCGACTGTATTACCGAAGGTTAATTGTGTGAAAAAGTCTCAGAGAGATGACGTCATAAAAGCCATCAGTGAAGATTGGTGTTAGTGAACAGGTCCGCGGATTGTACGAGGAAGCCTTCGCCGATGTCCATCACAATCAAATGAGTCGGCAAGATCTTGGGATAGCAGCAAAAACGAAGATAACTGACACTGTGCAATCAATGGGACTTGTCGCTCCCTTCGAAGGGTTCGGATTGCGGGTTCAGTTAAGTTAGTTTTAGTACACTAAGCTGTTATTTTATTTTTTTTTATTCACAAAGCACAATAACATTTTAGTATCATTTTATAGTTTTGGGAACATTTTGAAATTGTCTGTTTTGGAAAAATCATTTCAATAAAATATAACAAATATTTAGTTGTTTCGCATTACCCTGGGAACCAGAACTAAAAACAACTAATTTTACTAGATTAAAAAAAGAATGTCTGCTTTTGCGTTTGAACTCTTCATATTCCTCCTTTTGAAATAAATGCATGCAAGGGTAGATGCTTGTCATGATGCTTTCACTGTTTTCAATAGAAAAACTAAACACGACACACTTTTTATTTTTTGTATTGTCATGACTGATGACGCAGTTGTAGTAGAATAAGAATCCTTCCGTCTGTCACTTACATGAAAGCAGTGACAATACCTGTTTCTCTCTTTGGAGTGCTAACGTCTCTATTTGTGCTCCCGGGGGAGCACCACTTGTCAGCGAGTGCGCACCCCCTCCTCAAGGAAATCACCTCGTTTGTTTTGTGTCAATCCACTCAAATCCTGCAGCGTTGTTGTGCTGCGAGCTCCCGGGGGAAACCAGACGCTTTATTTCCCCTTTAAACCGAGAGTGGCGTCAACTGTTGAAAAAAAAAAAAGAAAAGAAAAAGCGCCCTTTGGACAAAAGTATTGGGACACCTGTAGGAAGTTTACGGTGGAAAAAAAATAGGGTTGTAAAAGCTGTATGGAAAATGTGTCGCTACGATGAGCAATTCAGATGGAGGAGGAGACAGTGCTTTAGTGGTTAGCACGCCTGCACCAAAGTTCTAAAGTTCTGGGTTCAAATCTTGGACTTCTTGTTTGGATGTTCTCCTGCATTCCAAAATCATGCATGTTAGTTTCATTGAAGACTCTAAATCACGGGTGTCCAAAGATAGACCCGGTGGCAATTTGCAGCCAAGAGCACATTTTTTATTGGCCTGCTGCATATTTTCAGAATTTAATTAAACACAGCCCACATCAGAAAGTTACAAAAACACTTCAAATGTTGAAAGATGTCACACCAATTTTTTTAAATTAAAAAATGCAACAAAAATGGAGAGTTAAAAGATTTTAAATGTTATTTTCAAAATGTAAAAGAGTTTATTGAAAAATGTTTACATCATTAGTTGTAAATTTGAGTGTTACAAAATATCACTATTTTTATTTACATTTTTAAGAGCTATGTTACAATGTTGCAGTTTTGAAAAATAATCAAAACTTGGATATTACAGGCGGCACGGTGGACGACTGTTTAGAGCGTCTGCCTCACAGTTCTGAGGTCCGGGGTTCAATCCCCGGCCCCGCCTGTGTGGAGTTTGCATGTTCTCCCCGTGCCTGCGTGGGTTTTCTCCGGGCACTCCGGTTTCCTCCCACATCCCAAAAACATGCATGCTAGGTGAATTGACAACTCTAAAATTGGGCGTAGGCGTGAATGTGAGTGCGAATGGTTGCTTGTTTGTATGTGCCCTGCGATTGGCTGGCAACCAGTTCAGGGCGTACCCCGCCTCCTGCCCGATGATAGCTGGGATAGGCTCCAGCGCGCCCGCGACTCTAGTGAGGAGAAGCGGCTCAGAAAATGGATGGATGGATATTACATTCATGTCAGTAACGTATTGCTTTGTCACCGATAACACCAAGCTGAGATTTAGATTGTTTTTGTCCCTAATGACTCAGAACAGACAAGAGTGTTGTTAACAACCCTGCCAAATTTGAAGGATTTAAAAAATGTGAAATTATATAGATTGAGGCTTCAAAATAAAAAAATCCCACCATTGTCTGCGCTCTCAAACGCTGTGGTCACGTCCGCTTAAAGACGCCGGTGGCTGCAATACATCCCACCAGGTCGTCGCAGGGCTTTTTCATGGCACAACAACAAGGCACTCTGAGTGGTGAAATGGTGAAAAACTGTTTAATGCTATACCTCCACAATTCAGTACTGCATAGTTTTCAGCAATTATCTTCTAACACGTAAAATATCATGAGAAATAACTCTCTGAATTTACTGTATGGAGTCTTCAAGTTAAATGTTACAAATGTTGCATTTTTGTTTTAAACTGTGTAGGTATCACACTAATACTAATATCAACAAATTAGGTTTTGTAACCAATAACACCAAGCTAAGATTTAGTTGGTTTTTTTTTTTCCCTTAATTAAATGTATTTAAGTGCTTTCCATATGTTGCCCTACGACATATTGAATTGGTTTTTAACATATGACATAAACACAAGGCCCTCAGTGGAAAATGTTTGGACATCCAGGGACCAGTCCAGGGAGTACCCCATTTGTCTCTCCGAAAGTCAGCTGGGATAGGATTCAGCTGAGTGATTGAGTCATTTATTAAGAGGTGTACCAATACTTTTGTCAGCATAATACATTTGGATCACATTGTTTTTGCAGCTGTTCCATCCTTGCCTGCTACAAATTAGGTCCCCACATGACCTAACTGAATTTAATACATTATATTTCCAATCAACGATATTATTGTCCAAGTGCAAAATCAAAATCAGATGACATTAGTGAGTCTGGAATGGGATTTTTCCTTTTTGTGGGAGGAAATTAAGTTGGCTGAAAGACAAACAAGTGGATCATGAACTTTCCCCAACTCTAACGTAATCAGTCTGATATCAAAGCGGATGATACTGTTGACAAATGGAGAAATGTTTGTATAAAATAGCAATAAACAGAAAGTACTCAATAATTCTATAAAATGTTTGGTCAAGATCTGACCTTGTGGCGATTTCCTTAGAGTTTCGTGTTGTATGCAGGGGCGGAGCACTTCAGTGGAGTGGCCGAATATTCTTGCGACGGCCAATCCAACTTATTCCCGTTCTGCCTTGGTAAATATGAGAAAATTGCTGACACAGGAAGGAGGTTGCCATCGGGTTGTCACCTACATGCAAGGACGAAAGCATGCAAGATGGTCACTTCAAACCAAAACGGCTGACTTTCTGTGTCTTTTCAAGCATAAATTCCTGAGACTTTTTCCTGTGTCCACTCATAATAGACATATCCATATTGCTAAACAAAAACAGCCGTCCGGGCCTGAATTTTTAAAGTTACGTTTTTATGGTGAGTCATAAAATTGGTTTGCAATTGGATACAATATCTAGGACACCTGAAAATGGCCAACATGACTGTTAAATATCCGCTTCAAAGCAAAATGGCTGACTTCCTGTGTCTTTCTTCTCGGTCCCTAATAATAAGACATTGTGGAGCCTCAAAGCAGGTGCAAAGACGCCCACTTTTCCCTCATATCACCTCACAGATGTTTTGCTTGAAAGGCAGCGCTGCACCTCCTCCACCTTGAGTGTGTCGACCAAGACGGCAGCCATTTAAGTGGCGTCTTTTCTCCCTTTTGACGAACCTGCGAGGTGAAACGACAGGAGAGTAGTGAGCAGGTAGAACGCCTTCTAAACGCCTCTGATGGGCGTTTGTGGAGCAGCGGTGACAACAAGAGGATAATACCATACCAGTGGTGGTGGTGCAAAGAAGAAGGAGAATGATTGAATAAGGCTAATTAAAGCAGTTATTCGTCAAGCGAGCACCTGCGCCACGCAGGACGTTCCCCCCCCCCCCTCCGCTGTTACGTTTAACTCCTCACCGACGCCAATCAGCGATTAATGAGGTGACGCCGAGCCCATGGCAGCGACAAACTGTTTATGCAGTCTCGTTCACCTGCTTTCTCCGGACCCGCCGATGCGGCATTAAGGCTCATTGTGCGGAAGGCACTCCTCATTGAATACACTTTGAGTCACCTGTGTAAGCTCTGAGATCTTCCAAAACTTGAACACGCCACGCTCCCCCTTCAACATCTCAAAATACACCACTGCAGCCACATCTTAGGACTCCCTATTCTTTACAATACTTTACCAAACTTTTGAAACGGTACAGAGGTTTCAACATCCATCACCCACAGCACCCTCTCTCAAAGCCCATTTAAAGGCCCGTTACAATTTGTATGGCAAGAAATGCTCATATTTCACTATTATTTTGTGAAAAAAAACGGAAATGTGTACTTAGTGATATGAGCGAATGAGTGGCATTTCGGATTCACTCGCAAGTCTGTTTGGAAAAAGAAAATATATAATTTTCGCATTTGAATAAAAACGACTCAAAGTAAGTATTTTATTCTGAAAGGAGCTGCAATGCTCTTGTTTACATCCACCACCATTTTTACTTACTGCACATGCACATATGCGCAGATGTAGCCATGATTCATGATTGATCAGTAGTCTCACATAGAGCCGTACTCTCTCCCAAGACGATAATTTCCGCAGGACGAGGCGTCCAATGGCCGTGAGGAGCTGAATGGATATTTATGGCAGACTGCGACCACGGCAGATAAATTTGATACAATTATGCAATATTCATTCAACACATCGTTGCAGATGATTGTCGAGAGCTAGCGAGCTGCCACTAACTGGCAACTAAGCTAACTGGCTACCTTAGAAGAAGCAGATGTTGCCAACCAGCGTGGATTTACGCATTTTTACGGAACTGCGACGCGCAAAACAGACCATGGCCACAATGCAGCAAGGGATCCTGGTTAAAGTAAGCCATTTTAAACTAAAGAGAAGAGAGAAGAGACCCTCCAAAAAACGACCATCAGAACTTAACCATGGGGCTATAGATAGTTTTCAAATAATCAAATTGGATTTTTCATTTGTTGGACAATGACATGTCTTTATTTCGGAATAGTACAGGGAGTAACAATTCGATTGGGATTCGCTAGTCATTCGTTACAATCAATGCGAAAAGCGATTGGGGATTTAGACGATGAGTCCATGCTCATACAACACCGCCATCACACTGTTACTCTTGTGCAACCTCCATTGCATTAGTGAGTTGGCAAATGACGAGGTGAGTTGCGAGCTAAGGGTGCATCTTTTAAATGTTATTGCAAATCAATCTATTCGCTTGTGTTGGGGCCTAGAGGGGCAGAGACCCACCAGAAGGTGATTGCACACCCGCACGCACAGTGTGGGATTCCCTGTTCTATATGATGCTTTACAATGCAACTCTTGTTACAAGCCATGAAGTGACCTTCAAGCACAAGTGGTTACGTTTTGTGAGTTCATTAGTTAGTAAGTAAACAACAGCATCGTTGGTTTTCTATCTGTGTCTTCTTCACTGCCAGTGGAGGAGTTAGTAGAAGTTGCGATGAAGGGCCTGACTGCTGCTGCCGCTGCCTGGAAACACAGACAGCTGCCAGTCAGTGCAAAGTGGGGTCACATCCCAGAGGGCGTCCGCGGCGAAGCGGCCAGATTGTTTACAAAAACAATCTGGCCCGCAGCAGCTATACGTTCTCTAGTATATCAAAACACAATTAAGTCAACGTGCAATTAGCGTGTGGAGGAGAGAGCCTGTACTTATCGTGGACTGAAACATCATGTGATAGAAAATAATGGTCGCTTACGGATAATAACCCGCTTGTTTTCATCTGGCGAGCAATAAAGTTCTAAATAGCAAACTGTCACCTTTGCTTTGCACTTGTTTACTGTGGCAGAAATGGACTAGATTTCTCAAAAGTGGTGTTAGTTTTATGGGAAAGCATAACATTTAAAAAAAAAAAAAAAAAAAAAAGCAGTAGGGTTCTTGCTTTGGCTTACACTATTTACAATGGTTATTAATATTCAGCTTTCAGGTGAAATTTCAAGATGAACCAAAAGTGCACTTAAACCTTTACAGGTGAACTTAATTTAACCTTCTCTAAACTTTTAAATTCAACTGTTTGGTTTTAAAAGAGATCAATGCTGATGTTAACAGGCACACATGCCACCCCTCCATTCCAGGATTGCCGTATTCCCTTGCACACTAATGCTGTCTCACCTCCTTTACTACAGTGAACCGTCATTTATTGCGGTGGATATGTTCCATACCCACCCATGGGTGAAAATTCATGACATAGAGAGAACATATAAAAAAACATTTACTCCTCCCACACACTTTGACCACATTTTAACTTATTACAACCACACCTAATACTTTTAAAACACACTTGTTATAATTTATTCAAACCATCTCATTTCTTCTAACAAAATTCTGTTATGGTAATGCTAACATATAACGCGAAACACCATAGACGGTTAAAGGGAATTAGCACAGATGTTTCGGTAACAACTGCTACTTTGACACATACGGAGCAGCAACACATACAAAACAGTGTGAAATCCCCATTTTTTTTTTTCCTACCCAAAGTGGAATTTCTGATATTTTTGTTGATTTTAGTTTGTCTATTAAAGACAGGATATTTAAATATACTGTAATTTGTTTTCAGCAATATTTCATACTGCACCGCTGAAATGCTATACAAATGTGTTTATACTGGTTTGAACCACTGCTGCACTAGACTATTAGCTATTTAAAAAGATATCATGGTGGGATTACGTTATTAGAACAAAAAACAAAAGAAGAGAAGAACCAAAGAACAGTGACAGAGGAGAAATAGGTGGGAAAACAATTCCATTTTACATGCAGTCCCCCCTCGGTCCCGGGATTACGGCATTCCCTCACACTCGTGCCATCCCGTTTCTGTTATTACCTTTGTAAAATAGTGACACACGAAAAAGGCTAACAAATGCCATCTTTTTCAATTATGTCAATTTAACGCCACATTTTTTTCTCGCTCAGCTATGGCCATATTTCTTGCATTTACTCCCCCGCCTGCCACTGCAATAAAACATCAGGAAGGATGACTTTTTTTTAATTTATTTATTTTTTTAATTTAAGCCTGGAGCTTTTATTTGAGGAAGAATACCTTCTGTTGGCGGGATTTGCCGGCGTTTCCGTCTCAATCCATCTGTTTTTTTAAGGTGATGGCGGGAGGCGGCTGCGAGGGGGAGGAGGGCAGACAAACAAGAGAGGAGAAGAAGAAGAGGAAGAAGCGCATGTTTGTGCGCGGCGTCATTGTGCTTGATGCAATGTAGGTCAGCATTCTGCGCGGCACCAGATAAGACACCAGGAACAAGTGTTGAGCGCACTTACAAGCACATATCTGTCAACAGAGAAAGTGACAGATCTACAAGAGCCCACTCTCCCTCTTTCTCTCTCTTTTTCTCACCCATCCTTTTTTTGTTTGTTTGTTTTTTTTGGGGCCCGCCAAGTGATTCCTTTCCTGTCGTCATTAGCATTTTAGCAAAAAAGGGGGCCAGATTTGGGCCTATCTGCTGCCGCGTCGGGCCTGGCCTGGCTCGTTATCTCCGCACGACAGAGGTGCAGCTGTTGAGCAAAATGGATTTGCAGATTTTTAAAGGGAGATGGGGGGGGGGGGGGGGGGGGTTGGTAGAATCAGGTATTCACAGAAACCCAAGCGGCCATCTTGTGCACAAGCTTCTGTTTCTAAACATTTATTTTTCAGGAGAGATATTATCTTTTTTAATTATTATTATTTAAAACAATTGCCAGGTGTCTTCATAAAAGCTCTGTGACATTCAAAATGTACAAAGGATGAAGAATTACAATCACTTGGTTTTGGGGGATCGGTTCTGTTGCATGCAACTGTTACTATGACGACCAGGCAAGGCTAGGGCGTCTCAGTATTGCCAACTTTTGCTAGCAAGCGACTTTTCCTACCCCCCTAGTGACTATTTTTTTTTTTAAAAGTGACTAGCAACAAGTCTGGCCACTTTGTGGTGATGATTCTATAGACTTTGAGACTCCCTCTACAGATTTTTTTATTTATTTTTTTTACAATTTAAGTGTTTGTAAAAACACTGACATTTAATGTATACAGAGGATGAATAATTATACAAATTAGTATTTTGTACGCATGTATTACCTATTTTGTGACCACAAATTAGTATGCAGTGTGCACGTTTACCTATTTTGTGGCCGCGTATCAGTATTTTGTGGGAACTTTTTACCTATTTCTTGGCCACAAATTAGCATTTCATATGAAGGTATAACCCATTTTGTGGCCACACATCAGTATTTCAAGTCCACGTTAAACTGATTTGTAAATAATAATAATAAATAAAAATAAAGAAAACCTGTGATCTTTTAGTGGCTCGGATTTTTGTATTTCTATACAAGCCATAAAAAGTAATTTTTTCCATAATATGTTGCCTTTAAAAAATGTTCCACCTTTATCCACTTTCCAGACTCCCAAGAGGTCTTCTCGTCGACCAACTGACTGTACAACACCGGTTCCAGGAGGGTTTGGGCTGCTGCTGCTGCTGCTGTGTTCGACACAACTACTGGCAAGAGCATCTCTTTTGTTTAACACACACACACACACACGTGGAGGAATCCTGGCGCCGCTCGATGTCCCCCGTGGGACACTGGAGCGGGCCCCAAGCCATCAGAGAGGGTGGTTGGTTTTGCTCAAGTGTGTGTTTGTGTATGTATGTATACAGTTTGTTTGCCAAGTACACACACACACAGAAATACATGCACACACGGACCTCACACGTGTAGATAAGACCCTACAGTAAGCTAACAGGAAGTGTGCGACAGTTTTAATTGTATCAGATGGATGAATGTCGTTCATGTATTTGATCACATGATCAGTGGTCACAAGACTTCAAGGCAGGAATAAGTGTTGTAAAAATTAGTTGAAAGGATTAACATTTATATTTTGTGGTAATTTAAATATGAATTGCCGATAATTTAGATGTGTGCAGCTCATTCATTCATTCATTCATTCATTTTCCGTCCCGCTTATCCTCACCGGGGTCGCGGAAGTGTGCAGCTGCACTCTCAAATTCCTCGACAAAACATTATGCGCTTGTATTATATAGTACGTACAATTGGTGTACTGCATTCAATTATTAGGAATGAATTACATGTTATACCTCCTAAAAAATAACTGTTACATTTGATTGTTTTAAATAAAGATTTTTCAAAAATGAATGCAAACGAATATACTATTTTAATGTAATTTTTAGCTTCAGGAGAGTGTATTTTGGCTGTAAATTAAATCTGGAATAGCAAAATAAATAATCACGATACTGATTCATAATTAGATTTTTTTTTAGCATGTCGACAGAAAACATTACAATACTCACAGTCGTATTATTTTTTCCCCTTGCGAAAAAGGAATGATTTTATTGCATTTTACTGAGTCCCTGAGAGTAGTGGTAACTCTTCATCTTTTGTGTCTGTATAACTATATTATACTGCCACCCGGTGGCCAAGGCGGGCACACCAGAAGGAGGAGCACAATGAATTGAAGCATTAAATCGCGACGCACAAACTGTTTTATTCTTTAATCATGTACAATATTATCAAGTGCTATTTTCCTTATCAAAAAACGCATTCTTGGGGGGAATGCCAGAATGGATTAAGGGCATTCCCATTCATTTCAATGGGGAAAGTTGGCTTGAGATACCAGTGTTGTGAGTTTTAAGCATGGTCACGAAAACAAATTCTCGTATCTCAAGACGCTGTATTGGTGTTGTACCACTATTGGTATTATGTTACGGTTGGTATCGTTTCATCATATCGTTTACACTTTTTTGCTATACAAGTGTACCAAAAAACCAAAAAAAAAATAGAAGTTACCTGCTGTCCATAAATTGTGTTATCACGCTTAATCAGTTCACTTGTTTGACATACAAGAATCCTATGTATTGGTTCTTTAATTCCTTTTCAGTCTGGTGTCACCTGTGTTGAGCAACGTGTGCTCATCTCCATAAAAGGGAGTCAGCCGTCTGTTTCCCATCATGCTTTGCTAATGCTGAGTGATTACCCTCCTCTTCTTCCTCCTCCTCCAGCGTACTTTTTTTGATCTTTCGACGCCGCGAAAGGTCATAGCGCTTAATGATGGCTTCACACTCGAGTGCGGCGCTTGTTGATTAGGACTGAAGAAAACTTTTTGGAATGTCAACTTATTTATTCTTTGTGAGTGGGCCACATTGTGCCACTAGCTAGCTTTTAGCGTGCCAGTGGAAGGAAATTGAACAAAGCGGCGCATTGAAACGTGAGCGCAGAGATGTGCAGGTGTTTCTTAATTGTATTCATATTTTCTTTGCCCGGCCGCGTGGGCGCACCGCACACCGCACAATTAAACGATTGTGAAGACAATTTGAGCGCCCGTAAAAAGTTTACTCGTAATACCGCCGCATTGCTCGACCATAATTACTATTAAACTGTTTAACCCCCCCAAAAGCGATCAACAGCTGCAGCCATTGACGACCACGGAGACAAAATGGCCACCGATTGTCGGGGGCCGATTTGTTTTTATTGGGTTCTGTATAAAGATGCTTTAATGTTACAATCAGAATTTTCTTTCACCTAGTTTGAGGAAAAAGAAGCAAGAAGCAAACTACTGTCTGTTAAAACCAACGAAAAATATCACAATATCAAAAGTATTACTATTGTGACATTGTTGCTATCGTGACACTGTTGGTAGTGTGATGCAGTTGGTAATGTTGGCGCTGATGTGGACTAGTCCGATACTGCTAATATTGTGCTATTATCATTATACTTCTGTTATGGTGATGCTGTCAGTTTCGTTACACTGTCAGAATTGTGACACAGTTGGTTTTGTTATACTGTTGTTATCGTATCCCTGTTGGTATCGTGACACAGTTGGTATCGTAATACTGTTGTTATTGTGTCCCTGTTGGCATGGTGATAATGCTGGTATCATGACACTTGGTGTCATGGTACTGTTTACTTTGTGATACTGTCCGTATCGTGCCACCGTCAGTATGCTGTTACTGTTGGTATCGTGATACAGTTGGTATTGTCAGTGCTAATGTTGTATCCTGTGCTGACTGTTGGTATCCTGTATGCTGTTGTTATCATGACACTGTCGGTATGGTAATACTGTCCATATTGTGACACTGTCAGGATTGTCACATTGGCCGACTGGTTAGAGCGTCAGCCTCACAATTGTGTGGAGTTTGCATGTTCTCCCCGTGCCTGCGTGGGTTTTCTCCGGGCACTCCGGTTTCCTCCCACATCCCAAAAACATGCGTGGTAGGTTATTTGACGACTCTAAATTGCCCGTAGGTGTGAATGTGAGTGTGAATGCTTGTTTGTTTGTATGTGCCCTGCGATTGGCTGGCAACCAGTTGAGGGTGTACCCCGCCTCCTGCCCGATGACAGCTGGGATAGGCTCCAGCACGCCCGCGACCCGCGTGAGGAGAAGCGGCTCAGAAAATGGATGGATGGATGGATCTAGTATCATGATACTCTTCCTGTGTTCCTGCCGGTATTGTGACACTGTTGGCATTGTGGTACAGTTTGCATTGTGATACTTGGTCATACTGTTGCTCCCGTGACACTCTTGGAATGTTTATACTGTCGGTATCATGATACCATCAGAATTGTGACACAGTCGGTATCGTGACACTGTCGGTGTTGTGATACCTTTGGTACAGTATGTGATACAGTTGGTATTATTGGTGCCGATTTGGTATATTGGTACTGCTGATATTGTGAGACTGTTAACATGACACTGCTGGTATGATGATACTGTTAGTATTGTGACACTGTTCGAATTGTGACAGTTAATATTGTGATACTCATGTTATCATGTTCCAGTTTGTATGTCGGTAATCGTTGGTATCGTGACACTGTTGGTATGATCATCGTATCCTAACACTGTCAGAAATGTGACACTGTTGGTATTGTGATCATGTTGGTGTCGTGATACAGTTGTAATTGTGATACAGTTGTTATTGTGCCCCTTTTGGTATGGTGAGAATGCTAGTATTCTGATACTATTAATATGGTGACACTGTGGCTATAATGACTCTCCTGGTATCATGATGCAGTTGGTATCAAGATGTATTTGGTATTGTGATACTGTTGCTATCATAATACTGCTTTTGCGGCGACACTGTTAGTATTTTGACACTGTTGGTATTGTGATACTGTAGCTATCGCGATACAGTTGGTATCACGATACTGTTGATGTCATCGGTGCTGATAACAGGGCATTGTGATACTGTCGTTGTTGCTGATATGACATCGTGATATGTTGGTATTGTGATACACTCAGTGTGGCTGGCGCTGATGTCATATGGTGATTTGTGTACTGCCACAAGTGTCAGTTCATTGCAAAGCAAGGAGCTGCCTCAGTGTGAAGATGCCCCAAAGCCATGGGCCTGTCCCTCAAAGTGGAGTAGGCGTGTTAGGTGGGGGGTGGTGGAATCAACACACACACACGCGCGCGCACACACACACACACACACACGCACTCACACACACACACGCACACACATTTTATTGTCGCCCCCTCCTTGTGATCACTCTGGTGCGCTCTGCCGGGGATCAGAAAGAAGGCGGCCCTCTGGTGCGCTATAATGACTTTCCAGAGAAACAATAAGACATAAATACCTCGGAGCGCCTCTATTAGTCAACACTTAAGCCCCCCCCCCCCCCCCCCCCCCCCCCCACCCCTTAGTACTCTTCTGCAACCCCCCACGTTACACGTTACACGTTTTCTGGTTCCACCTCTCCGACAGTGTTTGATTTGACAAGATAAAGCCCAGTGATCGTAAAAGACGGGATGCGGTGGTATCGGAATACATGTCGTGTACTGTTGCCACTGTCTGCCCGAGATACGGCAAGATTTGATGGCAGTCGTCTGTCACAGTGCAATCGTGCAAAAAAAAAAAAATTCTTGTAGTCTGAGCCAGGCATTATATGCATTGTCTCCGATCTAAATGATGATGAAGAATTGTAAAATGTTTCCAGTTGGAGGAAAGTTGATGAGGAGGCTGAGTGTCCGCATGGATCCCCTGAACACCCCCATGCCCCTCCTTTACCCACCCGCTATTTATCCTCATATTCCGGTGCCGCCGCCCCCCTCACGTCCTGCGGTGTTCCTCTCGGGGCTCTCGCAGAAGCAGCTTGCACACCGCTCTGCCAAAAGAATTTATTAGAGCAAATGGTGCCGTAAGCCCCGTGGAAGGCGCACCTTATGTGGAGATTTAGAAGATATTAGCAGCGCGGCGCAGGCGGGAGCACAGGTGCGCATGCTAATAGCCATTGTCTTTAGTGTGTGTGTGTGTGTGTGTGTGTGTGTTTGTGTGTCTTTACATGCGGTCCCAGTCTGTGAGCAAATATGTGAATTCTCACGGCCGCAGAGAAAGTTGAGTCTCGTGCACATGAAAAAGAGAAAAGAAAAATGAAACAGCACTGATTGACTGATGGTTTAAAAGTGGGTGGGGGGAAATAAACAGCAGCCAATTAGAGAACACCACAATCCAGGAAGTAACATGTTCTTACAAAAATTAGCCCAAATAAATTGTAGTTATCGTTTTCACACAAGGAAATGTGTGAGGTATTGTTTTGATCTGTGTTAGTGCATTGGATCGTTACTGTGTTAGTTGGTTAGTTAATTGGTCGGTGGGTCACTTCGACATTTAGTTGACTGCTTAATGTTTTTTTAGGTTGTTTATTGTTTTTTAAGTTTTTTTGTGGAGTGTGGTAGTTAACTTTGTTATTAATTATACAAATAACAAACAAAAGTGTGTAAACCCCTAAGTGAAACTGTCCGAATTGGGCTAAAACTGTTAATATTTTGTCTGGCCACCATTATTTTCCAGCACAAAAAGCTTAACTTCTGCTGTGTTTTTGCCAAAAAGTGGGCATAAATGAAACCTTTAATTTGTAATTGTTGTAGTATTTGTGCATTTAAACATATTTGCCTGGTGTCAGCTCGCGGTCTGACTGAACTCGACCAAACTCGACTCAACCCAAGCGGCAGGAGCTGCTTTGGCGCTTAAAAGGCGCATTAAGCAGCGAGCACCTTCCCCGCATTATGCGCTGCAATTATTCCATGAGTAACACCTGCACAACAAATTTGCCATTCAAATTTGCAAAGGCTGATCAAACAACGGCAAAACACTGTCATTATTGGGAGTGGGAGGAAAGGGAAGGAAGGCTTTTTTTTAGGGTTGGGGGTGCAGCAAATTAACGATTCAGCTGGAAGCAAACTTCATTTTGTAGGTTTCATTCACCTCATTTCCCAAAGTGTATTTAACAAAAACAACAACGCAAATTGCTTTGGATCCACAAAATCTCACCTGCTACACAAAAAAAAAACCAAACAAAAAAACCAATCAGCACATTGCTTTGCTGATCAAACTTCAACTTCCCGGGAATGTGAGAAAGGAAGAAATAAAGGCCGGAATAGAAGAAGTGGACCGCATCTGGCTCGGACAACGACAAAATTGGGGCTAACAAATCAGGCCTCATTGGGTGTACGTAATCCAGTAATAGCTACAATCCTGACGCATGAATAAAGATGGTCGCTGCCACCTGCAATCTTGCTGGTGGTCAATTCATGTTTTTGGAGGAGAGGCCTTAAATAGCCTTAAAAATTACATCTTTATTGGCGGTGAGGATTTTGAATTCTACCAAGTAGCCTTTAAAAATGATCTTTTAAAGTTTTAAATTTGATGAATGACACATTTAATGGAAGGGAGGTCTTTAATATGACCGTGTGGCCTTTAAAAAAGTTTTGAGATTTTCCAAACTGAAGGTCACACATGTCCTTTTAAAATAACACATTTAATAGAGAGTTCTGTAATTTTATCGAGTATCGAAAAGTCCTTCCAAAAGAAAATGTAATTTAAATTTTAAGACACAGAGGAGGGGTCCTACATTTTTACTGAGTGGCCTTAAAAAGGTCTTAACAAGTCTTAAATAAGAATTTCCAAAATGGAGAACTTAAATCCTACAAATGGCCTTAAAAAAAATTCTTACATTTGATTGCCCCAAATGCTTCAAAAATATGCATTTCATGGAGGTGAAGACCTTAATTTTCCTTAAAAACCAACACAGTTAATGAAGGAGAGGTCTTAAATTTTACAATGTGGCCCTAAAAAAAATCTTTAATTAGATGTTTCCAAAATTGCAACTTTAATTATCCCTTAAAATGACACATTAAAGAAGGAGAGTTGTTAAATTTATAAATGACATTTAGAAGTCGTCTTAAATTTTACAAAGTGGCCTTAAACAAAATCTTGACTTTATTTTCCATACTGAAGTAATGAATAAATATCCTTAAAAATAACGCATTTAATGGAGGTGAAGGCCTTAACTGTCCTTGAAGAGGACACATTGATGGGAGGAGAGAGAGGCCTTACATTTTACCAAGTAACGTTTAAATAACATCTTTAATTAGATATTCCAATATGAACAACCTAAAATATCCTTTAAAATGATGCATTTAGTTTGGATGAGGTCTTAAATTTGACCAAACAGCCTCTAAAAAAACCACGTCTTTGAGTGATTTTCACCTGCCATCTTGCTGGTGGTCAACATTCCGGAAGCTTCATATCATCCAGCGCATGCCGTCCTTAAATCCCAATGCGCTCCTCTCTTAATGTCATTACTGCAAGGCGGCATAACGGGATGGCGACCCGGAGGTGCGTTTGAGCGCAGTCGTGCTTTGCGGCGTTGCTCCCAAAGCCGCAGCTTTATGGCCATTAGTCACACATTTTAGCGAGAAGGTGGCGGCAAAGTGCGTTGACGGGGGATTACGCTCCTATCGAGGATTCCCGACATGGTTCCCGCTCAATAAAGGCGCGGAGGAACTATTGTATTTGACAACATTAAAGCGCTTAATCTGCCATTAATATTTTAATGATAGGAAATAGGCGGTGAAGTTTTTTTGCGTTTTCCCACCACTCACTCACACACACGCGGGTGAATGAATGGCGAACGCGGCAGGTCCAGATTAACCTCAACTGCGATTACACCAGCAGGGATTTGAATAATCTCAGTTGAGATTTTATTTTGTAATCGTAGATTAGGTTTAATCGGGACACTGGTAATCGTGGATTAATGCAGAGTTCAGGCCCGACGATTCGCTTTGAAGGTAGACCCAAACGCCTTATTGAACGGGAACATTAACATCCTAACAACCAGAGTGTACTTCACCGATAATGATCACTTTTAACAATGCCACTTAATGATAGTAAATACAGAGAAAATAACAACAATCACATTGAAATAAAGTAGTTTTATTTCAGCAGTGTACATAGTTGTGATGAATAGACTTATTTGGGCTTTTCTCAAGCAACATTAGTAATCACCACAGTCATTATGGTAATCTGTTTGTATAGTCGCAATACCGTGAGCTTGAACATTTCTACAACATGCTCTGTTTTCATGTGCTGTTGCTCCATGTGTGTTAAAGTAGCAGTTGTTTGAAGTCGGAGTTGTTTTGTTTATGATTACCGTGACATTGATGCTAATTTCCATTAGCCCATTTATGGTGTTTCACATTATATGTTAGCATTAAGCTAACAGACTTTTGTCAGATGGAATTAGATGGTTTGGTTGAACATACTTGTCTTTCAATATATAAAGTTTAATTGTGTATTGGTAATGTTACAGTCAACTTCAACTGTGAGTGACAAACAACTTGAAGAAGGCACGCTGTGCCTCTTATTTGGAGAACTGTACTTGCGAGTATTTTCCTTTCCTTAAAGTGATGTTATACAATAGTCTCCCATATTTGACGGCGACAGAGTGAGAACAAGGGCTAAGGAATACTATTAAAACCATGTTTTCATAAGTTCAAAGTGTGTTTCTAAAAGTTGAAATATGTTTAAAGCATGTGGGAGGGCTAAAGCTATATAAAACAAAACAAAATGTCCTCCCTATAGTGCTGATTTTCACCAGGGTCTGGAACCTATCCCCAGCGATAAACGGGGTTCACTGTACATCATTTGTGAGTTGTCTTGTGATGACGATCCAAGCGCATGCAACAATGGCAAACTTGTGTAGGAAGTTGAGTTGCACTGGAGTGTGCCAACAGGAGCGATTTAAGTTCTCCTTCCTCCTCCACCTCCTCATCATCATTGCCGTGGGGACAGGGGAGGTTCTGCCGCGGCCCGATAAGTCATCTACATGAATGCGTGCCGCTTCTCACAGGTATGGAAATAAAACAACAAGCCCCTCTTTTATCCCATCACCACAAAAGAGCGCAGCTAGATTAAACGGCGGCGTCAATAGCCGACACCCCCCCCCCCACACACACACATCCCCCTCCACCACAACGGAGTGCCAAAAGACTAATATTAGTATCTCCGGGAAATAATCTCTCTTTTTATTCCGCAAGTTTCCCCGCAAAACGCCATTCACGTTTTATCAGAGGATTTAAGAAATGCGGATGAAATGCTATATAAACTGGATCCCCTCGGGAGAGGTTCTCATTCGCCTCCTTTCCAGAGGCGAGTGAGCGAGCGGCACCTTGGCGCCGAGCAAAGAGAGGAGGAGGAGGAGGAAGAAAAATAAGAAGAAGAAGAGGAGGAGGAATTAATTTTTACCCTCTGGGGGGAAAAAAGATCCGGGAGAGTCGGGTATCTCGCCGTGATTGGCGTTTAGGCGAGGAGCGAGCGGGAAGAGAAGCCACGCTTGTTACTAATGATTTGTTTGGCTTAACAGATGTTTAGCGGCGCTGAAAGAAAAGGAAGTCACAGAAAGCAGGAAGTAAACAGGAAGGAACCTGGAAGGAATCAGAAAGTGAGCAGGAAGTAAGCAAGATTTCAGAATTCAGGAAGAGGCAAGCAGGTACAAAACAGGAAAGAAACAGGAAGAAGAACGCAGGATTTAAGCAGGAATGACATTTAGAGAAGTGGGACGTAAGCTTGACGAAAACAGGAAGTTAACAGGAAAGAAGCAGGAAGGTAACAAGAAGTGAGCAGGAAGCAGGAATGAAATGGAAAGAAGTGGGAATGAAAAAGGAAGAGTGGGAAAGTGGGATGAAGCAGTATTAAACACCACCTGTTGTGAATGTTTCCAATAAGAGCAAGATGTGCACAAGTATTGAAACATTGAACAGTAGCATTTGTCGGGTTTAGAGAAGGTCAAATTACAATGCAGTCCTTTTGTGCATTCCAATATATCAGCATCTAACAAATAACAAACAATATGGCCTCAATTTGCTGTGACGTGCCTCCAACACCTTTTTTTACAAATAAATAGAAAATTAATGATCGAGTTTTCACCAAACCAAAGATACCATTTGTGGTTTGGGGCATGCCTCAAACTTGGAGGAGAGAGTAGTTGGGTTTCCACACCAGCCTCGAGAGGCGAAACATCTTACAACCAGAACAGTCCAGTTGCGATCGATTCAATGCCCTGAAAATGAAACGACCTGGATGAATAACAATATTCACAGGCATGTTGTGAAAGATCATGTGATATGACATGGCATTTTTGATTGGCCGTGACATCTACGACGTTGCAACATCATCCAACTGCAATTTAAAATGTCGAATCACAGCCAATCTACAGCCTCTCATGAAAACTACTTGCGCGGTGTGCAACATTTTGGTCGTGTTAGATCACGTCAGACGTCCGAACCTCAAGTTAACTGTGCCGCTTGAGTTTTCAAAATCACTTTCTCAAAACCAAATTAGTACCCTGAGAAAACCCACGCAAGCAGGGGGACAACATGCAAAATCCACACAGGACGGCCGTAGCTGATATTTGAACCCCCAATGTGTGGAAGAAATACTAACCACTACGCCACGGTGCTGTCCCAATTCTTTATTTTTATGTTTAAAAAAAAAATGTCTTATTGTTACTTGAACGCTTCAGTCCAAATCTTCTCCTGGCCTTTACCGACCTTGGCGTTGATTCCAAAAACTGCGGTGCGCCCAAAGCAGTGAGCTCCTTCCCAGCTTTGTGCCGACTCCGAAGTTCTCCTTCTGAGCTCCTTTCGCTCCGAGAGCCTGGCGGTCATGGATCTGGTTCCTGCAATCCATCTCCGAACCTCATCGCTACTTGGATGATTCTCGCCGGCAAATCTGCGTCCCCAATTCTCTGAGCTTAGTTCCGACGGCTACACTTTGCCACTCAGATGTTTTTCTTTTTTGCCGATACTTTCTCCCGCCTTTACGTTGACCCCCGCCACACGCCACTTTACAATTACGGAGATTACGCAGCAGGCCGTGTTGTCGGCAGCCAAGTGGCTGAGCGTTGTCGCCTTTTCCCGGGCTAGTCGAGCCTGAAAGCCTCACTGCGGCACCGTCGTCGTGGCTTCGGCCCCGCATCCGCCATCCGACGTCCTGGTGACTTACGGAGTTCGGGAAGGGGGTCCGGCGCTGCCAAGCTTGACTTGGAGTGCACTTTCCCGATAAACAAAAGCACATCCCAGCTTGAGCTTCTCATTTCACACTATGTGCTTTGGCTTCAGGCAACGCTTTGCAGGAGCCTCTGGCCTCGAGTCCAAAAGACGGCTCCAGTTGGCTTTCCTTGAACAATAAAAAAAAAAAGAAAAAAAAAAAAGGAGATGCCACATGTGGAGGATTAGTCGCTATCCTTCATCCTCAAAGCTCTCTGCTCGCCCTCCGCCTAGCTCAACCTCCACTTTTTACCCGGGAAAACCTGCAACGTGGTCACCTGATTCCCATCCTCCACCTGCACTGTCCTCCCACAATTGGATTTAAAGCTTCCGTATAAAGGCTGACTTTGACTTAAATCACCCTCGTGGATGTGTGAATTCATCACAACCTCTAACACTGAACACGATGATCTGTTCCAGAACAAAGGTGGACCTCAAAACACTTGGAGAGGGCTTTGATATTTGCTGGACTGTGTTATGCTGCATGACTTAATAACTCATAATTTTATTTCCAAAAAAAATCTTTTTTTGAGACTTTATTTCCCCCCAAAGAACATGTTAAAATGTCACAAAAAAGTAAAAAGTAGTAAAACGTGGAGAGTTGATCCCTTGTATGCTGAACTTTTTTGAACTTTCTAAATTGTTTTTTATATATAAAGAGATACAAAAAATACCAACACTACTCCTCTTTTGCTATTTATTATAGGCCATTTTTCCTTTTCTGCAAATAAATCCATAAATGACAAGACTGTTGCTTTTTTAAACTGACATCAGTATACTTTCCCGCCGTATGGATGCTACAACCGTGTCGAAACATTTTACCAAAAATGAGAAGCGCGGCAAGTCTGTGCTCAAATAGAATAAAAGCACAAATGAAACTGAAACAGATAAATGCTTCATTTTTTTGACCTGGCCTACGATCTTACAACAAACTATGCTGTAGAACATAAGATGAGACCGGCCAGTTCGTTGAAGAGAAAAACGCCTAAAGGTACAACTACATTCGGCATAATACTGAGTTGTATTTTGAATCATTTGTTTTTATTTGTTTCTATGCCGGTATGTCGAAATATGTATTTAATTGAAACCGGTCCATGGCACACAAAAGGTTTGGGAGCACTGCACTGAAAAAAACATCAATGATGTCATCGATGAATCGACTTTCATAGCATAATAGTTGACTACAAACATCTTCAGTCATTCAACCCTTAGTAAGGAGTAGAAAGTACAGACATCAGTTTTCAAATGCAGGGAGTAACATTTAAAAGTCATCAGAAAAATAATCAAGTACAAGATATGTGCAAAATCTGCTTAAGTCCAGGCACAAATGATATGCTTTGCTATAATTTATCCTCTTGTTTCCAAGCGTCTGTACCAATGCGAGCTCGCTGTGTACATATGGTGCTTCAATGGTGACGTGCGGGATATGGCGTTGCGGCACCAGATGGATGGAAAGCAGGAGAGGACGACAAACATGCGCCTTAATGCTCCCTGTATTAGAAAAGTGGTGGCAGGGATCTGACGGCGAGTGGCACCCGTCAAGGCCCAAGTGCCTGTACCAGAGCGACTATTAGCATGCGCTGCATAGCCCAGGCGCGCGCCCACCACTCTCTAACCCCCACCCGTGCCGGCCCCCGTGGGGCCCTCGCCTGTCTCGGTGAACAGATGTGCCGCCCACTCGCAACAGTTGTACGCTCTCCGCGGTGGCCTTGTGGGAGCCGGCAGCACTAAAGACGATAGCTCGCCATGTTGTTGGCGGCGGCGGTGGTGCACATTTATGGTATCAATATTTACCCAAAATGCTGCACCTGCTGCATGTTTGCAGGAAGTTGGCGGAAGGAAATCTGCTGTAGTTTTCATTAACCAGCACCTTCTTCATCTTCTTACCATATTTCATTTTTTATTAAAAATGTTTTATTTTTCCACATTTCATTATTAAAACACACTGTTGTTAGTAGTAGTCCTTACCACCTGTTCTTACTCTCTCGCTATCACGAAATCTAACATCGTATAACATCACTTGGAGGAAATCTAAAGAAGGCTCAAGTTGTTTATTTGTCCCTCCCAGTTGACGTTCACTGTACAACTGACACATAAAACACAACAGAATTAAACATCCATCCATCCATCCATCCATTTTCTGAGCCGCTTCTCCTCACTAGGGTCGCGGGCGTGCTGTAGCCTATCCCAGCTGTCATCGGGCAGGAGGCGGGGTACACCCTCAACTGGTTGCCAGCCAATCGCAGGGGACATACAAACAAACAACCATTCGCACCCACATTCACACCTACGGGCAATTTACAGTTGTCAATGAACCTACCACGCATGTTTTTGGGATGTGGGGAAACCGGATTGCTCGGAGAAAACCCACGCAGGCACGGGGAGAACATGCAAACTCCACACAGGCGGGGCCGGGGATTGAACCCCGGTCCTCAGAACTGTGAGGCAGACCCTCTAACCAGTCGGCCACCGTGCCTAGAATTAAACATTGTATATTTAAACACCAAAATGTTCACCCAAACCATATTATTTTGTCTAACCAATGTCCACTTACTAGCTAAATGCTAGCATAGATGGGCTAACGTAAATTATCATCGATGTAATTCATTTAATCAGTTTTCTGTACCACTTATCGTACAAGTGTCGCAGGTGTGCTGGAGCCTATCCCAGTTGACTTTGAGCGAGAGGCAGGGTACACCCTCAACTGGTCAGCAGCCAATCAAAGAGCACATATAACAAACAACCATTCACATTTTTTCTTTTTGCCATATGCAAGGAACTGAGTGTATATGTCTCGATTTTGATTTCCACTTGAAAATGAAATGAATGGTACATGGATTCTTCTTTTTCTTGCGTTAATTTAAGCAGCTAATAATAAACATGTTAACACGTACGCACTAATAACGCTTAATGAAGAACTCTGTGCGCTCGCAGAACAAAACACAGCCCACTTGGTTCATTGTCAGCTAATGCAGTAGTTCATTTTAATTGCTTTTTAATGCACTGCCTCGGCTATAATGCCGTACAACTTTTTTTTTTTATTCCACCATATTGTCTTGATAAAATAAAATGAAACTTTATTAATCTCACATGGGATGGAATTTACTACATAGAGCAGCGCGATAGAAAATGAAGAAGCAGAAGCTTAGAATATGCTTGAAAATAAATATATACAGCAATTACATAAATTCTTATCTAAGCTATTATTATTATTATTATGAAGACAAGACGACAAATTACATTTGTTTAATAATAATAATAATAAAAAAGAAAGATATTCAATTTGTTTAAAATAATTTTTTTCATCCATCCATCCATTTTCTACCGCTTATCCGAGGTCGGGTCGCGGGGGCAGTAGCTTTAGCAGGGACGCCCAGACTTCCCTCTCCCCAGCCACTTCATCCAGCTCTTCCGAGGGGATCCCGAGGCGTTCCCAGGCCAGCCGAGTGACATAGTCTCGCCAGCGTGTCCTGGGTCGTCCCCGGGGTCTCCTCCCGGTGGGACGAGCCCGGAACACCTCACTAGGGAGGCGTCCGGGAGGCATCCGAATCAGATGCCCCAGCTACCTCATCTGGCTCCTCTCGATGTGGAGGAGCAGCAGCTCAACTCTGAGCCCCTCCCGGATGACCGAGCTTCTCACCCACTCTCTAAGGGAGAGCCCGGACACCCTGCGGAGGAAACTCATTTCGGCCTCTTGTATCCGGGATCTTGTTCTTTCGGTCACGACCCACAGCTCGTGACCATAGGTGTGGGTAGGAACGTAGAACGACCGGTAAATTGAGAGCTTCGCCTTTCGACTTAGCTCCTTCTTCACCACAACGGACCGATACAAAGTCCGCATCACTGCAGACGCTGCACCGATCCGCCTGTCGATCTCCCGTTCCATTCTTCCCTCACTCGTGAACAAGACCCCAAGATACTTGAACTCCTCCACTTGGGGCAGGATCTCATCCCCGACCCGGAGAGGGGACGCCACCCTTTTCCGACCCTTTCCCAGCTCACACTGCACCCGACCCCTAAGGCCCCTCCCACAGGTGGTGAGCCCATGGGAAGGGGGACCCACGTTACCCTTTCGGACTGTGCCCGGCCAGGCCCCATGGGTACAGGCCCGGCCACCAGGCGCTTTCCTTCGAGTCCCACCTCCAGGCCTGTCTCCAGAGGGGGGCCCCGGTGACCCACGTCCGTGCAAGGGAAAACGTCTTCCTGAATTGTTTGTCATCATCGGGGTTTTTGGAGCTGTGCTTTGTCTGGTCCCTCACCTTGGACCTGTTTGCCATGGGTGACCCTGCCAGGGGCATAAAGCCCCAGACAACTTAGCTCCTAGGATCATTGGGACACACAAACCCCTCCACCACGATAAGGTGACAGCTCAAGGAGGGGCTATATCATTTTTTAACAATTATAATAGAATTTTTTTATATTTAATATATTCCATTAATCCTTAATAATAAACCAAAAATATAATAATAACAATTAATTAAATTTGTTAAATTATTAATATTATTTTCCTAGTAGTGAAAAAGAAAGTATTGCTTTTGTATTTCGTGTTGTAGAATATGTATTAGTATATTTGTTTTATTAATTCTTAATAATGAACCAGAAATATGTAATTTGTGAAAAAAATCAAGTAATACAAAATATGAATTGCAGATAATACTAATATCAATAATAATAAACAGACTGTACACACAATTTACAAGGGTTAAAGGGTTAGACCAAAAGATAATAAACTATATATATTGCACATATATATTGTATTGTGCTTTTCACTGCTTATTAGCAGTCTTGCTTGAATCTCAAGGGGCTATCCTTAATAAATTCAAATGCATTAGCTGGTGCTCATGTAGAATTGGGCCTGTATGGGGCAGACATCAGTTGATTGTCACATGAAGTAGGGCCACAATAAACATCGGTGAGTGACATCTCATAATAGTGTTGCTGGACGTGTGAAAAGGAGTCCATTTGAACTCACAGCTTGCCTCCAGATCAAAAATCAACATCTCGCAGGAGGACTTTGGCCCCAAATTCTCGTGTCAATACGTTGAGTCAACAGCAGCTGATCTGGGAGCAGCTCGGTTGCCGTCTGGCAAAAAAAAAAAAAAAAGTATGCAAAAAAAAAAAAAACGTGGCAGTACCTCTTTCCATTTGCTTTTTTGTCTGTCTGCTGCCGTGAGGAAGTGGAAATGTTTTTGGTCTGCTCTTACAAAACTGCTTTTGTCAGAAAATCAGGAGCAAGACTGCCACTTGATCCACAAACATTACATACTGTATGTTTGTTTTGTTCATGTATACGTCTTAACATCTAATGCATAGACAACTGTGGTAGTGTGGGCTCCTACTCCCTGAATTCAATGTTCAAAGTGTACATAATGTTACAGTGGCTTAACCTTTTTTTTAAATCCAGTAAAGTACATTTGTTAAGTACAGTTCAGTTGTATTTAACTTTAAAGTACAAAACACATTTCCATTTAAAGTAAATGTTTGCTCTATTTAGGTCACATTTGTATTTCATTCATGTGCAAGGCATTTTAATTGAATCATTATCTAAGTTCAGAGCAGTGCGGTGAGTTCAAAGAGTCCAGACTTTTTCTACTTCTTTCACTGAAAATTGAGACACAATTTGAAAATACTTAAATTATTTAAATTACTGTAATTAAAAAATATATATTTTTTGTCTTTTTTTTTTTTTTTTTGGAAAAAAAATTATTTTAAAATTTGATATGGGGATCAGAATTTGCTACCAGTTGTTTCTCTTGTAGCGTTTTATTTTAAAATTTGATATGGGGATCAGAATTTGCTACCAATTGTTTCTCTTGACACCCAGGAATCACGTCAACTGATTCCACCAGGGGGACGGAAGACATAACATCTCATATTCTCCGTTCAAGTTCTTCCAAAGTTTTTGCTTTGGTACGGTAAACTTGCGCCTTTCACTAACCGCAGAGAAAAATATCACACGGTGTTAAGTCAGGACACCTGGCTGGCCACTCACACGACCCATTCATCTCCTGGGGAAGTGGGCATCTGGCCATTCCCCAGCAAAAATAGTCAAACGCAGACGGGCCCCATCTTGCGTGAAAATCAAATCCTCAACATTCTCTCATGCGCTGATAAGTGGCCAGCTTCCCTTTGCGAGTAGGAAGGTGTCGGCCCGAGGGCGCGCTCTGTGTCAGCTGATAGTGCAGCGGGTGGGCCGGGGTCGGCCTGGGGGGGCCGGGTTGGTGCGTCGGGGGCCGCCCGCCGCCGCTCTCCTGGCATTTTGGCAACGTCAGGCGGGCGAAATCGCGCCTAAGCTGGTTTAGGATATTCAAATATGGCCATGCTTGGTGCCATCTTGATCGCCAGTTGGCCCCCAGAGGTGGAAAGTGGATCTGACGGAGGAGTGGAGTGTCTTCTCCGAGTGCTGTTCCAACTTGCGTTTGCGGCTCGCTACCTACTCTACCTCCAGCTTGCCACACTATGATACGGTGGTGCCTTGAGATACGGGTTTAATTCCTTCCATGACCACATTCTCTCACTTCATTTACCAAAACACTCTCAAATCATCTTTCCCCATTGAAATGAACGGAAATGCCATTAATCCGTTCCAGCCTCCCCCCCAAAAAAACAACAACAAAAAATGTAATGTTTTTGAATCAGGAAAATACCACTCAATAATCCATCCATCCATTTTCTGAGCCGCTTCTCCTCACTAGGGTCGCGGGCGTGGTGGAGCCTATCCCAGCTGTCATCGGGAAGGAGGCGGGGTACACCCTGAACTGGTTGCCGGCCAATCGCAGGGCACATACAAACAAACAACCATTCGCACTCACAGTCATGCCTACGGGCAATTTCGAGTCTCCAATTCATGCATGTTTTTGGGATGTGGGAGGAAACCGGAGTGCCCGGAGAAAACCCACGCAGGCACGGGGAGAACATGCAAACTCCACACAGGCGGGGCCGGGGATTGAACCCGGGTCCTCAGAACTGTGAGGCTGACGCTCTCACCAGTCGTCCACCGTGCCGCCCACTCAATAATATTGTACAATAATAACACAATATTAAATAGAATATAAAGAATTAAACAGTTTTTTCATCATGATTAATTCATTGCTTCTCCTTCTGGTGCGCATACCTTGGCCACCGCGGTGCATTATAATACACTCATGCAGACACAAACAAATAAGAGTTTCACAACTACTGTGAGTGACTCAGTAAACTGCAGTAATATTTGTCATTTTTACAGAAGATGAATAATATATTTCCATGAGTATTGTTTAAGTGTGTCTACATGTGTTGCTGCAACGTTTGTGTTCATATACTATGTTATAACACCGCAACATGGATGCTAATCATTTGCCGATTATTGGCATTTTGGATTGTTTGTTAGCATCAAGCTAAGAGGAAATAGGGCAAAGTTACGTATGTGGTAGTTTTAAACACACAACGTGTAATTGTCTTTGTTTTATTTGGGGGGGGGAGAAACTTTCAACTGGCAGTGGTAAAAAACACCTTGAAGCCTTTTTTTTGGGAGAATTGTTCTATATCTGCCAAAATGCTGCCTGTTGCAAAGTGAGTTGTGTTGAGTTCACTGTCACCATACGGCGCTCGTATTTAAAATTTTTGCTTGCACTTCAAAGCAAATAAATCTTGAAAAACTCTTAAGTCGGGTCACTCGCATGACTTTTTCTTAAAACACTAACAGGAGCTCAAAGTCAGCCCTCTCTATTCACGCAGTGAAAAGCAAACATTTTAGACAAGTAGATGCCCCCTAAAGTTTTCTGTCTACATTTAAAATTATATTATACAGTCAACGACTGAAATAAATGGAGTTTTACACGATATTCTAATTTATTGAGAATTTATAGCCTGTATATCCTGGGCAATGTGTACAGGTTAAAAAAAAGTAGTTAAAATATGAACATAAATTACAGTACATTTTATTCCTGTTTTTATTTGTTTGTTTTATTATTAGAATTAATTCAATCACAATGAATTAACCATTTGTGTAATAAACTAAATAAATAAATAACTATATGTACAAATATGATTGTATTATTTACAATACATTAATGAAACAATCACAAATTTATTATTCAAAAACAAACATACGTATTATTTTAAAAGCAATTTTAGACAAGAATAAGAAGCTAAACTAGTCAGATTATGTCGAAATGACCTCCTGAAAAGTATGTTCAATCCTATGTTCAATCAATCTGTATGAGCTTGACTTTTCGCATTGAACTACTGAAATTAATTAAGTGCTCTACAATTTTCTAATTTATTACAATACGCCTTTACAGAGAGGTACTGATTCAATCATTTCTACAGTATGCATTATTTTTTATTTTTTTTATTATTGTTTTATAGTTCTTTGTGTAAAGTGACTGAGGGCCAGGAAATCATTATTAGTAGTACAAGTAGTTGTCGTAGTCGTACGAGTGCCTCCCTGATAAGTGGAACATACTTTTATTCCCAAGGTTTTTATTTTGGGGATGCGTTGAATGAATTGACCCTTAAAACAACAGCATGCTGATGATCGGGACGATAGGTCGGATGGCGTGACCTGATCTGGTCCCAAACACACAATATGGACATTATGTGATTATTTGAGGCTCAACAAAGTCTATTGACATCGTCACAATAAAAGTCCCTGTGGGCTGCTGATGGAATTCTATGATAACGATAAAAATCCCCATATCCCCCCCCCCCCCAATGCCATTAAAAAGAATTCATGAGGTCACGGCGAAGGAAGCTCAGCTTTTGCTAACTGTGGCAGCAAAAGGGCAACAGATGGCACTGAGATTATAACATAGTCTGTCTGTTCGTAGTAATTCAATTGTGAAATAAAAAATAAATTTCAAAAATGCAATTTAACAGTGTGCAACTTTGCTACGTACTCTACGTCATCTGGTGCAATTCACAATCAGTATTTCAATAGTTCAAACTCAAAGCGTGATATCTTAATTTTTGGGAGAGTTGAGTAAAATTATTTTTTTGGGGGGGGGGGGGTTCCAGGTTAACGCTTGTATTTTTTCTTCAGCGTATTGTAATTTGCAAAAAAAAATCCAACTTTTATTGTAAAGGGTTTCTTCGATGTTCTTTTATAGAAAAAAACGGACAACCCCAACAACATGACTTACAAATGCATCGTACTCACCAGAGATGCTGCTTATTAAATGTGTCAATATGTGCAGATAGCTACAGACATGTTTCACAAGTAGAACAGTTTTGCTCTGGCCAACCAATCAGAGGATGGTAAAACACTGACATCATCGAGGGCCGGCTCCCCGGCCTTGTGAGGACGAATTTGAAATCTGATTGGTTGAAAAAACAGTCCCAAGAAAAATGTTGGGCCATGTAAAGGACAGACTGTTATTTGAAAACAAATACTTCAAAGCGTTACAACAACTTGTTGAACGCTCACGTTTTCTATCCTCACAAACATGCAAGAGCGTTCCCAAGGTGATGCCAAGCCCTGGCATCAGCTCACCCTAATTTCATTGCGGCGAGCGCGGTCTCATGGAAGAGGCCCATTTATTAGAGATTGCTTTTAGTCTAATTCAATCAGAGCCTTTTTTTACTCGCTTATTTCCGTGGTGAAAGTCCGGCTGAGGAAAAGCAGGGCCGTATTTCCCTCATTAGCCGTAATAATGGGCGTAATAGCAATAATGGCATTTAATGCAATCAAAGGCAGAGATGCGGCCCATCAATGTCCAAGGCAAAATATACAAGCGACTCCGCACATCATATTGGAACACTCAACGGGAGGGGGGGGGGGGGGTGTTGCGGATCGGCATCGCTCGCACTGTAAAAACTAGATTTAATTTCCCCCGTTCAAAGTTATCAGCCATTTGTAAACATCGTTTATAAAAAAATTAAAAAAAACGCCAGCCGTGACTTTCTGCCACTCCATCTTCGTCTCGATTAAGCTCAGGATTAATCATGGCACTGTCTATTAGTATTCACGCAGGTCCACGCCTCTTGTTCGTTTTTGACCCCCGCTCCCTCATCAAGTTCGACACGCCTTTAACATCAATTAATATCAAGACGCTTTATTTCCGTTACAGTTATCAAGGCACACGGTATTTGTTCAAATAAAATACGTACACAGTGAACCCGTTTATTGCGGAGGATACATTCTAGACCCACCAGCAATAGTATAGTAGTGTAGTATATATAATAGTATAGTGCTAAGTATTCCTTAGCACCAGGGACATGCTTAATGCTAACATATAATGTGAAACGGCATAGACAGGCTCACTGACATAGCATAGATTTTACAGTAATGAATTTGACTGCCTTCAAACAACTGCTACATTTACACATGGCGCAGCAACACATTCAAGCAAAGCATACAACAATACAGGTATGTGCTTCTTCCCCTTGCTGTTAATGACACTCTAAACTCTAAATTAGAACTTGCATTTTTTTTTAACTAACACCAAAGTGTTCCTATGTCCAAAATGTTCATATGGCGAATGTAAATAGTATTTAAAATAGCGATATAGCGGGGGAACACTTTCTTGCATTTTGGTGTTTAAATAAAGTTGAGTTCTCTTTTGTTTTGTGTCAGTTTTACAATACAACCAACTTCAACTGGGAGAGACAAATAAACAGCTTGAAGCAAGCACGTTTTGCCTCTTATTTGGAGAACAAGAGAACAGGCGCTCATCTGAAGTCACCCAAGAAAAACTCTATTACCATGTAAGAATTTGTTACAGTTGCCCAAAAAACTGTTTCAGTAGCTGAAACCATCAACGCGCTGTCTTGACTCAATACCATCTGACTTTTTCAAAACTATTGCGGAGTCTGTCCTAGCTGATTTGCAGCAAATAACCATTGTTCACTTCAGTCAGGCGAGTTTCCTAAAGCTCTTAAAGTAGCTGCCATTAAGCCTCTTCTAAAATATAGAACGCTGGATGGTTCCATCTTAGCAAGCTATTGACCAATCTAGCCAAGATTGTCAAGAAAGTTATTTTTAATCAACTCAGCAATTTCTTTAAATGAAATGGACTTTTTGACAAATCTCAATCAGGTTTCCAAACTCATCACAGTACAGAATCAGCTCTCATCAAAGTGCTAAATGATATATGGTTGAATACTGGCGTGGGAAAGGTGTCAATTCTGGTCTTGTTGCATCTCAATGCGGCTTTTGATACGGTAGATCATAATATACTGCTGCACGGGTTGGAAATGTGGGTAAGACTAAATGGAACAGTCCTTAAATGTTTGAGGTCCTACCTGGAGAAAAGAAGTTATTTTGTAACCATTGGAAGGAAGTGTTCAATCT